>NW_009209188.1:14194-14432 GCF_000690835.1 Fulmarus glacialis
TTCCGGGCAAAAAATCAGTTGTTTTATCATCTAATCTTTACAAAGATTTTTCTGATGTCTAGCCTAAGTCTTCTTTGCTGCAATTTCTTTACTGTAGACGTGAAGAACCATGCTTACGGAAGCTACCTTTGCACATCTGAAAACCGATATAATGTTTCCCCTCTTTTTCTTCTCCTGCTAGCTAAACAACCCCATTTCATTGATTTCCCCTTGGCCGAAAGCCACCGCCAGAAGGAAT
>NW_009209189.1:0-581 GCF_000690835.1 Fulmarus glacialis
GACAAAACCCCAATATCTACATTTAATGTGAATGATGTTTTTGCCCTTCCAAAAGCCAGTTCTGCTGTGAAAGTTGATTTTGTGTAAGGAACGTATGGACAGTTACGTAGTCACTGAAATCCTTGATTTCCATACAAAATTTGCTCACTTTCCTTCAAAAAATTAGCAGCTCCAAAACTGCATAGTTTTGGACAACCAAGTAACATTCTTAGCACGTCCTTCCTCACAGATAAAGGCCACATTATGTATGCCGGTCCTTTCAGCACTAATGGATTTGCAATAGTAGTATAGTATCAGGACTATGGAATGATGGAGATGTAGCAGAAGTCATAGTCTACCTTTACAAATCAACATTATCAGTGAGGCACAGAAGGAAACCATATATTTCTTCTCATAAGCGTTCCCTGAAATGTGCTTAATTGTCCAACTATGTATCATGAAGACATAATCCAGGCATCAAACAGTATTTTTTCTTGTGGGGTATGGGATTCTTTTTTTTCTCCCCCGCTTTTCTGAACTTTTTATAGTGGGGGCAGTGGCCCTTGGCAAGCTGCCAGGACCCGGCCCCCCACCCCCGCACC
>NW_009209189.1:809-1139 GCF_000690835.1 Fulmarus glacialis
CAACACCTCCCCCCCATCCCCTTTTCCCAGGCTCGAAGACACTCCTCCACCTCTGACTCTCGACCTCCCTGCCCCGAGCAGCACGGGGGGAAGTGGAATGGGGGTTGCAGTCAGTCCGTAACCGTTCCTTCCCCTCACACTTTTCCCCTGCTCCTCCATGGGCTGCGGTTCCTTCAGGAAATACCCACTCGCTCTGGTGTGGGGTTCTCCGCAGGCCGCACTGAGGGGATCTGCTCCACCGCTGTCCTCGCCACAGGCTGCAGGGGAATCTCTGCTCCGGCGCCTGGAGGAACCCCTCACCTCCGCCTTCACTGACCTGGGTGGCTGCCG
>NW_009209189.1:1405-12087 GCF_000690835.1 Fulmarus glacialis
TTTTTGCCCTTTTTAAATTATATTTTCCCAGAGGCACCCCAATCTTGGCTGATGGGCTCAGCGGTGTCCTGTGGTGGGTCTGTTGGAGCCGGCTGAAACCAGCTGTGTCCAGCACGGGGCAGCCCCGGCCTCTTCTCAGAGACGCTGCCCCTGCAGCCCCCTGCTGCCAACGCCTTGGTACGAACGCACTTAAATCCAGTTTTTTGCCCTTTTTAAATTATATTTTCCCAGAGGCACCCCAATCTTGGCTGATGGGCTCAGCGGTGTCCTGTGGTGGGTCTGTTGGAGCCGGCTGAAACCAGCTGTGTCCAGCACGGGGCAGCCCCGGCCTCTTCTCAGAGACGCTGCCCCTGCAGCCCCCTGCTGCCAACGCCTTGGTACGAACGCACTTAAATCCAGTGAAAGCCGATAAAACTCGGATCGGTCTAGAGAGGGCAAGACTGAAGCAAGGCAGAATAACAGACTTCAAATACAGGTGAGACACGCGTTTGTCTGGGAGGGGTCAGGTTTGGTTCCTTAGGCCCTGGGGCGGTGGGACAACCCTGATCCCCGTGTGGGTTGTGGTGCAGCACCAGGCGTTGGTTTTGAACCTTAACTGTCATGGGTACTCTGAAATCCACAATTTATGAAAGAGTGATGTTTATTAGCCTAATTTCTATGAAGTTATGTGAGTTTTGTGGCGCTTTAGGTGAGTCATGAAATACATATTTTATGGTAAGAAGTATAAACCCCAAGTCTGAACAGATCTGTTTTTATAACTTATTATTTTAGTTACAATGAATGTAATAAACTTGAGGGAAAATAAATTTGAAACAGTGCATTTTTATTGCCAACCGTTTAGTCGATTGACCTTAACAAAGAATATCGTTTTCTGATTTATTTAACAGGCTAATGACCTTATCCAATTGCCTGCAATTTTCTTTATGAGAGAGTTTTGAGTTTAAGTTTTACAAGTATTCTTTCTAACTTTTGCCAATGAAGTGACAATCTGCATGGTCATCTGGATATCATGACTGTGCAAGACAATCAAAGGGGTAAATTAAATTTATTGGGAATTTTATTTCTTCCTGGGCAAGATGTCACAGAACAGACTTCATGTCATTTATTCAGGAGTTCTATTTTGACGGGATTTGCTGACAGAAGTACGGTCTCATGAGGCTTGTAAAACTGAATGACAGAAATGTAACAGCATTATATCCTCCCATTTCTCTGACCTGTATCACTTCTCCTTTTCCAAGAACACCGCCAGGTTCAGTAGGAAATAGTTGATACACCATGTGATACAGCAAATTAAGAATATCTTAAATTGAAACAGTTATGGGAGATACTGTTTAATTATAATGTAAAAGCCACCTTTTCCCTTTCATTCAAAACATGATCTAACCCTGTCTAGAATCAAAAAGTATTTGAAACTGCCTTTCTTTCTATCCATCTCTCCATCCTTATCTATCTATTTATGAGGTTTTAATGAGTTTTCAGTCAGTTTTCAGTTTTGCTTTTCCCTACTGTAATAAAATATATGGCAACTCCTACCCAAAATCAGCATCCTATTGGTCATAGCTATCATGTGAATCCATAGTAATAGTGATTACTTGCTCAAATATTAGCTAAGGAGACCAGACAAAGAAGAGAAATAAGGTACTTGGTTTTATTTTCCATCTTTTTAATAAACAGGACTACTTAAAAATGGAGATGCTTACCAAGCTGTCACTGTACTCTAAAGCAAAGCCATAAACTTTCAATTATGGGACACTATACAAAGTCATAAACTTTCAGTAGCTGGCCAGTATCTCACTCACAATCTGAGTTTTTCTTTCTGATTTGCATCTCTTCACTAGATACCCGGTGGGGACTAAAAGGACATGTGAGCATTCTTAAAACTCAGATCTAATCCAAATTTGCTAGAGCCTTCTGGGGTATTTTCCTTAAGTAAGCTAAACCACAGATGACTTTGCAGTTTTGTCTACTTTATTGTCAATGTAACTGGTAAAATGGATTATTTTAATTTTGAATTTCTCAACATACTTTGAGTGATAACAAATACATTAGGTCTGCATATGACACATAACTTCTACATAAAAAAAAAATGCAATGAAATAAAGTACTTCAAAATAGACTAAAACCAGGACAGACTTGTCTGCTTTTTTATCATGGTAGGAGGAGTTTTCTTTCTTGAATGAGACTATTTTTCTTGGATGGTGAAACTACTGATGTATCATTTTTTCTATTTTTTTTTCTCTGTGTTGCTGTTGCTTTCACTGTAGTATTCCAGTACACTAAAATAGTTTGAAAACCCACACATCTGCCTTACTCTCTCTAAATAATGTTCTGCTTGATTTTTTTTGCTTTGCCTACCCCTACTGTGTGAGAGGAAAGGAAGATGCATTATCTTGTGTTTATTTCCGTAAAAATCGTGCAGGTGCCAGGGTCACAGCAGAGCAGATATTCTAAACCAGAAATGAATACTTACATACTATGATTCTCAGAGTTATAAACAAACCTTCATGTGTGCAACACAGATAATAGTCACCTATTGTGATTTATTTTTTCTTAGACTTTTCTTAGGCTCTTCAAAAATAAGTGATAACAGTGAGACATGCATGGGCTTTCAATTCTTACCTTCATATATAAATATTTTTTGGTACAATTTGTCTGTGGGTAGGACTACTGGATTTATCTTCCCCTGGATACTTTCCCTCCCCTCCCTCCTCAAAGTTTCAGAGACACAAAGCACTTAGAGTCACTATATTAATCTTATATAAATGATTAACTTTCGAATAATCAATACTTTGCACAGTTCAGATCCTACTGTCATGGCCTCAGGTTTATTTTTCCATATAAACTGGTTCAGTATATCAGCCATCTCTCTCACATAATCAGGAGTCTTCTAATGATGCGAGTCTAAACTATGTTTACCAGCTACATTTCAATTGCCTGAAAATTTTACTTTTTTCAAAGAATCTTCAGAAACCTGATGCTCTCCAGCTTGACGCAGAAGCTGCTTCTTTGACTTTGACCTCACTCGAGGAATTGAAATTATCCTAAGTCCATCACTGTTTCATTTCTGTAGTTTCCATGTTATTTACATCCTCTAGATCTCTACCTGGTATCTCAGCAGTTCTGCCACAGACATCTGGCTAGCTCTCCTATTACAGTCTGTCTCTGGAGCCTGTCTTCTTTCTCTTATGTGTCTATTGATGTTGAAATAACAATGAATAATCTGAGTTCAAAATTGCAAAAAATTGCAAGCTAACGTATTTGCAGCAAATCAATTTCTGTGATCAGTGGCAAAAAGTTGTATCTTGTATCGCACATTCATACTCTTCGATTCATCAGCACTGGTAACTGAACAGTGTTCACAGTATGGCTTGTCTGGAGACCAAGCCCTGGAAGTTTCAAAAGGATCTGTAGTGAGGCGCCTTGTTTTTTCCTGTTTTCCCTGGCCTTCCCAAGTTGGCAGGTTCTTTATATCTTCTGCAGATTAATAACATAGACTCATAATATTCTGTGTTTAAAAAGGGCAATTGTAAAAAGAGAATTCTTTGCATATGAAGTGGTGAAGGTCAGCTTTATAGTGCTCACTGATTTGTTAATTAAATCGTAAGGTATGTGTTTAGAATATCTGATCTCTACAATAGAATAACTAAATACATATAGGTCGTACAGATAGGTAGTTAGATGGAGATCAGTGTATTTCAGGGTAGATAAGAAAGTGATTTTTTCTTAAAAACAATTAGAATTTCTCTTTCTGTCTGTGATTACTTCAGGATGAGGTTAGCAAGACATTGCCAAGCTTCACTGGCTAGATTCAGCAGTCTGAAATGACATATTTTTGTTTTACAGCCAGTTGTGTGGACCAGCTAGAAAACCTTTTAAATCATACATAGGCTTTTCAGTTAATTGGGAAGAAAAAAAAATGCTGTGCACTGAAGAGTTTTAGAGATACTTGAGGTAACATTTTATTTTATTCTATTCTCAGCTGAAGTTTAGGAACAAGTTGCTAGTTACAAATGGGACTGATTTGAAATCTGCAAAACCAACAGAATATTACTGTAAAGAGAGTTACGTATTATTTTTACATATGTCTATATGATGGAACTTTAATATATGAATATCTTCCTTCCCAGAGGAAAAAGAGAGACATGATCATCTCCATGATGGTTACTAACACCCACCCTAGAGTCTACAATACATAGACCACAGAAAAAGGACAAATTTTGGTGGTCAAAATTAGTCAAAGATTAATAAGGAGAATCCTTCAACTCGAGGGGCTCAAGTGGATTTTGTAATATGCCCTAAATGGTGATGGTCCACAAGCTCTCCTTATGAGCAGGATCTAAGAGCAGGTCAAGAAAGAAGAAGTTGATCAGTGTTTGAGAAGAGCATTCATTACCATAACAAGGGGGTCTGATAACAGGCAGTGTGTCTGAATTACTAGTTGATATAATTTTTCAAATTCTTTTATTGAAATAGGCACTTTGAAACAGCGAGCAATGATCTGTAGCATTTCTTACGGAGAGAGGTTTTCTTTCTCAGTCATGCAGACTTTTGAACTGTGCAAGGCTGAAAAGCTGAAGTATCTTTTTGAGGACAGAACTTGAAGGCACGGTATAGAATCCAGTAAATGATGACTTTCCTTTCTTAATTTCAACATTTCAAAAGCTGGCAAATAACTGGAAACAGAACAGAAACTATAACAAATAATGGAATGTATTGAACAAATGATATGGGGCTGTCCAGTGTTCAGCCTGATGTCTCTGAATCCTTCACAAATATTTTTATTTGAAAACCAATACTGCCATAATCCAGCTCATTTTAGGCAAAGAAAAGTCTTTGACAGATTTCAGTCTGCAGTGCATTAGGCTGCATATGTACTGTTAAAGTCATGATAACTATCAGTTTTCTATGACAAGAAGTGAAAGGGGATATAAAGGAAGACTTCAATAGTGTAGATCAATTCAAAGGAAGAATTCAGTGTAGCAGAATCAGCATGGCAATGTTTTAAACAAAAGTTGACAGAGTCCTCAAAGTTATATTCAATGGTAGAGTAGAACTAGAAAGTCTGTTTTATTCTTCCACATTCTTATGCTATCTTCACAAATGTAGTATCTTATATCTTCCAGTGATGTGAAAATCCATAACTGATTGCTCTTACCTCTACTTGAGTTCTTTCCTTACATTTTGGGTGATATTATAGTACTTAACTTCTTGCTTGTGTTTTGAAAGTGTTAATATCTATGCTGTTATTGTCTGTTACTATTATGTGCTAATATAACAGAAAGCAAAGTTGATATTATGTGCTAATATAAAAGGAAGTGAAGTTAGAAAAATGAGATACCTTTTGTAGAGACAGACACGTCGAAGTGAGTAGGGACTTGGAACAAGAAAGAAATGTATTGCTTTCAGGGGACAAGAGGCTAAAGAGCAGATTTAGAATACTGCAGTGGGTAAATGCTTGATATTTAAAGTAAGATGAAAGTAAATGAAATAGAAACTATGGATAGGATAATACACTAGATGAACTTTAAGGTTTCCCCCAGCCTTGTGTTTTTGCAGTAACTGTATTTTAATGGCAAGGAGGACAACAGTACCTGAAAATAGAGAAGGTTCTGGAAGAAATCTCAGAAGTTCAGTTTTGACTATGTTCAGCTGAACCGACCTGGGGCATGCTGAGAGGAGATACTCCCCTTCCCCAAAACTGTCCTTATGATGACTTTACCTTCTACATACCTTCCCAATACACATAACAAGCTTATTAAAAAATTAGTTTCCATTAAGTAACTGAAACATTGGCTCTTTTTAATACCTCCTTCCCATTTAGCAGATAAAAGTTTCACCTCAATATAATAGAACAGCTCTGCACATATTATATAGTAAAAGAGTTCAGTAGTATGTAAAGGATAGAGTATATAATAATTATGGAAGATCTATTTTTGAAATACCAACTTACTAATTAATAAATGGAGTAAATTTCTGAACCTTTAATTCTGGATTTGTGGAAGTATATGTCAGTGCTTCAAAGTACTATGGTCGTACCTGTGGTAACAGAATTGAGCATTTCTTTCATTTTTACATTTTCATGTTTAAATTACGTCTTTGAAGATATGATTTTGTGAATGGCTAGCATGTAATAATGCCTCCTAATTGCAATTCAGGATGAAATTGAATAAATTCCCAATTCTTTGTGATGACTGTAATCTTAAGGAAATACGCTAAAATAAAGAAATTGAACAAAGCACTTCAATGTACTTGTAACACGTACAAAACCCTTGGCCAGGTCTTCAGATGCGTTAAATCAGAAAAATACTATTAAACTCATTGGTGCTCTGCTAATTAATGCCAGTTTATGGCAGGACCTTTTATGTTTATTCATTTACTTGAACTTGCCAAAAATGCTCAGAAATTCCATATTCATGATATATGGCCTCTGGTCTAATTTTGAAGCACATCTCAGTCTCTCATCAGTCATTATGAATCACAGTATGTCATTCTATTCCTGGTTAGAAGTCAAAACTTCAATTTCATAAAAATGATGAGCTTTTGTCATTCATTTTTCTTCTGCATGAAAACAAACCTTGTTTTTTGTGGGTTTTTTTCCCCAAACTGAAAAAAAAATTACTTATTGCTGCCTGGACTTACAGCCAATACCATAAATTATGGCAATCCACATTCACCTTATTAGTCTCAGTATCTTAACCTCAAATCTATTGACTCTTCCGAAGTAGGAATCTCCATCTTTCATGAAAATACAACAATGTGACACTATAAAGCACACACACAGCAAGTTAAAATCTCAGTTAATATCAAAGCTAACCTTTAAACGAAACATTTTTATATATGCAGGAAACTTACTTTTATCAGGAATCTTTGTTTAAGATATCAAGTCAAGATACCTGTTTTTACACTTTATTTTTTCTTGTTACCCAAAATGGCTTTTTGTCAGTGGCTGCTTAAGAATTTTAAAGACCTAAACAAGCAAACAACTGAATAAAAACAGAGAGGAAATGACTTGACATATCTAGGAGGTTTCATAATTGTGTTCTGCCCTATTTCAATTCAGTTTAATTGAAATGAATTGAATTTAAATATGCTTAAGCACAAGTAGGCTGTTTATTTCAGTGCAATTTTTCATATTGTTAAGTATATGTTCTCTTGTATTTCCATATAGTTGAACAAAATCCCTTTTGTAGGTGTTGATGGATGAAAGTGCACAGAAAAACTATGTATCCCTGTTTGGAAAATGAGTATGACATACTTTGTATATTGAAATATTGTATTTTACATTATTCATTGTTCTTGGTGAAAAAAAATTCATTATTCAGAACTAAGTAATATAGTAAATCAAGTAATAAAAATAAAACCAAACTAATATCAAATGGCATTCACAAATTAAAGTGAAGCATAGATTAACATTTTGTGTATAAGAAATCCATGTTAACAAAAATACCTTGTATTATGTGGTAACCTTAAGATCAAAAGCCATGGTAAGTCATAGTATTACTTCTGCAGCTGCTCTTCTGAGGTGTAAAAATGTCTGTTGCTTTTTAAGAAGAATTGAAACAAACTCATGAAAAGTCCTTTCAGAGGTATTAACGGAGCAATGTTGAACAATTAAGTGCTGCTGATATTTTACTAAGAGTTAGAAGCTTGTCTTTGAAAAGTTTATTCCTTAGATATAAAACTTCCTCTTATAACTTAACATTCTTCCAGGGAAACCCCCCCAATTTCATTTTGCACTGACAGTGTTTTTGCATTGGATAATACGCTATCAATATAACTTTCATTTATTTAAGTCATAGAGATGTGGGCTAATTAAAAAAAAAAATTTGGCATAGGAAGGATGACTTAATGAATAATGGATAACAGCTTGGCTGGAAGCTCAGAGCAGGCATAAGCTAGATGGAAGGACTTGAGAGAAGCGCAAGCAAACTGAAAAGCAAAAGCCTTAATGGAAATAAACTCCTACCAGAAAAAGAAAATCTGTGATTACTGCCTCCTTTTTTCAGTTCTATATACTTTTAAAAACTAGATTTTTAATGAAACGGAATGCAAAGATGCACTTTAATAGATGCAGAAACAAGCAAAATAATGATGAAAAATTATGTAATATAGTCTGTGATTTGAAAAAGCAAGAAAACAAATGACCACAACATTACTTTCTATAAAAGTGTAAGCCAGCATAGAAAAAGTAACCTGTAAGAGAAGACAAGAGACTGATATAGAGAAGAGCCCCTTTGACAGTGTTTCTGAAATGGGTTTCCATTACAGCAGGACTTTTATGATGGCGGGGTGGGGTGGGGGAAGTTAATTGTATCCTACTAATGAAATCATTACTTTTAATCTTTGGACTTTTATTGAAATTTCATTAATGTGTATGCTAATATTCGAGTGTTTTGATCTATGTATTTTTGTATGTATGATGTCAAATACTTTCATGGCAGTGGGTACTTTCATGACATCTAGGTAATGCACGGAGTCTGGATATCCTGCTGATAGGGTACTGGCTGAAAAAAAGAAAAACCTCTTTTATCCGAGATTCCAAATACAAAGGAGAATGTGAAACATACTCACAGCACTGTTTGAAAGGTTTTTCCTGTTGGTTATTTTCTTGATGCTGTTACACAATTTTATCCCTAAAAACATAGTAGACATTTATTGGTAGAAACAGGAATCTCAATTTTTCATTTCAAAAGCAGGCAAAGGTAGTGCTCTGAAAGGATTCATGACTACAACACTGCCCCCCCCCCAAAAAAAAAGGGGGTGGGGGGGAAGAAAAAAACCAAGAAAAAACCACAAAAAAACCATAGAAGTTCACAACTGCTTTTCTTCGTACTTAAATGTATTGGTTTTATATACAGATCATTATAACCAGCAGATTTGTGGCTTCCTTTTACATTCCTCCTACCAATACTAAAGCTACTTTCTCCTTTGTCAGTCAGGACTGTTCTTTCCTCATAAACTTCCTTGCTTTGTTTCTTACATATTCATACTATATGAAATGCTTTCTTTGAACCTGTTCATCAAACCATGTGTTTCATCATGTGTGAAATTCTCCCTCTGCCCTCACTTCTTGTCAGTGAACTTTCTACATCAGTCAGAAAAGATAACAAAAAGAGGAATCTCCTGAAACCTATTTAATTTAACTTTTCCCTCTCCTTTTTAACTGTCTATGACCACTTTTAAATAAGTTGCTTACATTACTGTTGTGAATTGTGTCTATGATGCATCTACATCTTTATTTGGATTCAAAAGCTGGATAAGCTCTATGTTTTTATATACAGAAGAACCAAACTAATGGATAAGGGTTGTGCTCTGTATTATGGTTTTGCATATATTTGTGTTTATGTAGTGAAATGAAAAAAGCTTTTATGCAATCTATTCACACATATGGAAAAAGAGTATTAATATAACCATTCAAAATAGGAAAATAGTGTGGCTTTTTATGGGTAACATATATAATATATAATCATATTCTACACATAACTTTAAAATGTAAAAGTGAAAGGCAGGAGATGGACAGACAGGAATTGATATACAAAGAAATAATGACAGAATATGACTCAGCATAATAGGCAATCTTTATATTCCATTTTTATTCTCTCTTCTGGATAGGAAATTGCATTCCGGTATTTACTTCAGTGAACAGCAGTATGTTTCCATTCAAAAAGTAATGATTTAAAAAAAAAAAAAGTCAGTTGATTTTGGAGTATGGCTGTTGGACTGCTTGAGAAACACAAATATTGATCAGTTGGAAGCACCAATGAGAGCCTTACAGTGAAACAAATGATAAAACCCACATTCTTACCAAAGTTTATAAAGCAAAATAACAGAAGTCTGAAAAAAAAAGGAAGTGAGTGCCACTGTTTTAGTTATTTTTTTGCTGAACATCTTTTCCTGGCCCAAGGAGTGAGTTCAACAGCAGTTTGTTTCCGTGACCTTGGTAGTCATTTTCTGACTAGTCGGATGAAAGTGCTTGAAGCCATTGGCTTTCTTCCTCCAATCAGCTGAACAAATCACTTCTGATATTCACAGTCAGTTTGGAGTCTCTTAATCAAAGTCTACCATCAATTTTGTCTCATTATATGTAGCACACGGAAATGTAGTTGCTGATTTGGGCTAATTCTAAAATGTCTGGTTTGTAAACATGAAACCATTCCAGAGAATACTGTTTGGTTATCAGTAATTCAGTACATGAAGGTTTAGCCTGAATGTTAGCTAGACAATAGAATTTTGTAACTTCTAATAGTCAGTAGTCATTTGTAGAGATGAGCACCATTTTTTTTTCTGGAGAACCTTACCTGGGCTCAAACTCTCAAGCTGTTTAAATAAGATGATCAATTTCAATTGTGCAGAGTCATGTTAAAAGCCAGCAACAACAAGAAGAAGCATATAAGCAACTGTAATGAAACCATCCTTATTCATCTAAATTCCATAATCAATAACTCTTTACTCTGCTGTACAACAATGGTTTATCATATTTTTCTCCAAGGTGAGTATGAGAGTTTAATTCAAACTCTTGAAGTGCAGCAGGTATGAGATAAAGCCCTTATCCCACACCAAGCTGGGCAGCAGTGTTGATCTGCTTGAGGGTAGGAAGGCTCTGCAGGGGGACCTGGACAGGCTGGATCGATGGGCTGAGGCTAACTGTATGTGGCTGGGTCCTGCACTTCGGTCACAACAAC
>NW_009209190.1:0-331 GCF_000690835.1 Fulmarus glacialis
TCTCGGTGCCGCAACCTGCCTCCGGCCCCGTGAGACGGGGACACGGCTGGGCTGCACGGCTTGAAGTTTGGGACTTACTAGCTAAACAAGTTTAGTTTTATTTTCCCTTTGGGGCAGCAATGGGGAACAGTCCGCTGTTTCCTTCCCCAGCAGCCACCAGACCTTTTGCCTCCCATCACCTGGGAAAAATGCTTATTTGCTTCTAGTTGCTGGGACGCGCTGTGGAGCCAGGCTGAGGGGGGGCTAAGCAGGGCTGAGGGGGGCTCTGACCCTCCCAGGGCTGCCCTGGGGCTCCGCAGGGTCTTGCCGAGGGGCAGCGGGGAGGGACAGC
>NW_009209191.1:0-222 GCF_000690835.1 Fulmarus glacialis
GTGCTCGGACCCGTGGGCATCGTGGCACCGGGGCGGCAGGACCAGCCGCCGAAGCCGGACCCCACGCGAGGGATTTTTTCCCTTGTGCCCTGCTTCGGGCTGAGCGTGGCCCCACCTCGAGTGCTGCGGTCGGTGGGTGAATGCGGTCGCCTTGCTCCTTGCCTGGATCTAGATGGATCCCGTCTCTACGCCGCTTTTGCAGGCTCCGGGAGGCAGGTAACG
>NW_009209191.1:351-572 GCF_000690835.1 Fulmarus glacialis
TTGCGGGGTGTTGCTGCAGCGCCCTGGGGACAGAGGTTCTGACCGATGCTCGTGGAGAATGCGCTGAAATCAAAGTCACGGCCCGAACCACGAGCGTGGACCCCTGCGCCTCCTCGGCTCGCCCTGTCCCAGCACCCTGCGGCACCGCTTGGATGCTCCTGACCACTGGAGAAGCAGCCTGGGACTCTGGGGTTTGCATCCCCAGGGTGACCATAGGTTTG
>NW_009209192.1:0-548 GCF_000690835.1 Fulmarus glacialis
CGTGTTGACTTGTGCGTGGACGTGGCAGCTTCTCCTCCTCAGGTAGGAACGAAATACGTCGTGGTACCGCTCTGCAAAGGGGCTGAGCCCCAGCCCCAGGGGGGACGGAGGAGAGGGAGGAGAGGAGCACAGACAAAAAACCTAAATTATTGTGAATGTATTGACAGAGCCGGGTTAGCAGTTTTACTGCAGATATACTAGATTATGGAGAGAATTGAATAATTTATCCAGCAATTTTCACATAAGCAATATTATTAAAAATGAAGACATGAAAAAAGAGGTTAGTTATAGTGGAGAATATATATAGGCCATGAATAAATGTATTAGGCAGTAAGAATAGTGAATGTTTTAGTAGGTTTAGACTAGATTAAAAAAACCTGTATTTGATTTCAACTAAGTCCTAAAATATCTGCTGAGAAAAAAAAAGCACAGCTTATGATCGGCAAAGCCAGAATAGCTGTGTATATGTCAGCTAGTGCTTGGAGCGGGGTGCTCCTTGTCCCCGTGCCCGCGGCACCAGGCGCAGCGCGCCGGGACCGCGCCCCATC
>NW_009209193.1:0-5180 GCF_000690835.1 Fulmarus glacialis
CCCATCCCTGCCCTGGGCGATGGCACCAAAACCACCCCCACCCCGGTCCGGATCAGCCCCATCACCGCCTCCACCCCGCGCACCTCCCAGTCGCACGTGTAAGGCAGTACAGAGCTGTTCTGCCAAAAATAAATGAACGTTTCCAACAACTCCATTTATTAAACTACCTCAGAGAAACTTCTTTAAGCAGCCGGAGCTCATGCGCTGCTAAACCCTCCCCTGGGATGGCTCGTGGCCGGCCTCCCTTATCACAGACCATGCGAGGTCAGTTCTCTGCCCCTCGTCTCCCTAATGAAGAAGCTCCACGGCTGGTTGCCTTGGCCAGAAACTTGATTGAGTTTATGTACTGCCACGTCTTCAAAACAGTTTCAAACTCCGACAACGACGAGGAGCTCGCGGGCATTCAAAACCCTTCGCAGCAGAGCAGACACAACCTCTCGGAGATGCCGTCTGACCACAAACGTGCTTACCTGACAGGGCATGCCTTTTACCCGGCTTGTTTTTTAAAGGAGCGAACGAAATGCTAATTAGTGAATGCCAATGGAAATAACGTGGCCGTCCCGCTGGCTGCGGGGCAAAGCAGGAGAAGACCGTGGAGCATCTCAGCGGCTTGCGCAAGCCTCTCGCGTGAGCCAGCGTGCAAAGCGAGCGGGCGATGGTGCGCTCGGCTCGACACACCTGGACCAGCCACGTCCCACCCGATGGGCCCGAATGTCCATCCACTAAATACCGGGGGAAGGCAGCCCCCTCGTAGCTGAAGATGCTCACCTGAGGCTCCCAAACCCTCAGAAACCACACCGATATATAGGCATGAGCGCGCGAGCGTCCAGCGCTCCCCTCCTTACGTGTGCCTTTCCTGACGTGCAGTGTGAAACCTGAAGCATATTTGCAACGAAGCAGGGCTGCGGGTTAGGAGATTCCTCGCTTTTAAAGATCCCTGTCTCGGGGGAGGCTCTTTTTAGTGTCAACTGAAACCTCCGTGATGAGAAGATCGCAGCACGGGTACATGGCTTCTATTTTGTCTACAGGCTGTAGGAGATGGGCACGTGAAGAAAAAACTACTCTAAAGGAGAAAAACTACACTCCTAATACACATAACTAACATGGTAAGTTAGGGGTAGCTCATGTCTCGGTGGAAATATGGATCAGGTGGGATTCCCCAGAGGCTTCACCCGCGCCTGGCATCAGTCAGTATTTTCTTGAACAAGCTGTTTGTGGGGTCAAATCTGCCAAGCCAGACGCCGGCAGCTCTTTGAGAGTCCGGAGCAGAAGTTGGTAACTCCAGATGAGGCGACCTCCGAGGAGCAGTTTAGGAAAAGTGGGGTTGAGGCTGGAGACAGCAAGCCGGGGGTGTAGGAGGGCGTATCGTGTTTCCAACAATAAAGATTCTGGAGTACCGCTAAAGATTTCCGAAAGCCGTAAAATCTCATCACCAGAATCCGTTAATATAGGTTAGACAAAATGTCGTTGAACTAACATGGATGTTGGGTTGCCTGGGGATAGCAGGAGGGTGTAGGAGAGCTCTTTGGGTCTCTTGCACCCATGGATATGGGCGAAGGCATGGTTTCCATCACACCTTCTCTCCGAGAGCCCGGGCCAGACTGAAGCCGGAGTAACCGGGAGAGTGCTGGTACCCGGCAGAGCCGGCCGTCGCACGGTTCGTGACCAAGCACCCAGCCTGAAGACACAGCCTTGCTCCAAACATCCCCACCGACCTTCCCGGGGAATTTATGCACATTTGTTTGAGTTTTTTTTCTTTCAAATCCAGATAAGCTGGGAGTAACTCCACCAAAATAACTTACCCCAGGCTCTAAATGAAGCAAAATCATCCCTTTATGTATCCCCTGAGGGATGCAGCTCAAAGCCCCACCTACTTTGCGCTCCGATCATTTCTTAAGAAATCCAAGGTACTTCTGCTGAATTCGTACCCGCTGACCGCGCGTTGCTCAGGCTTTGGGCACTGCGCTAAATGACGCACCATGGTAAAACGAGTTGTTGCAGGAGATGACGCAGAGGCTGTTGTATCTGAATGGAGACGTTCCTGCTGCCCAAGGAGGAGCTGGCCGCTGCCCAAGCTTGGGGGGCTACATTTCACGTGGCCTTCACTCTCTGAAACCTTCCAAAAACCCACAAGCCCCAAGCCCGCGTGAAAAACCAGGCATTTGTCCTCTAAAAACCCAACTGCACCCAGTCCCCACGTCATCCTTCTCCTGTTTTTTAAATACAAGCCAAGCCTCTCCATGCGGTCTGTCTTCTAGGTGCTGAATGCAAAACAGCTTCAAGCAGAGATTTGCACATTGTGGTTAATGGACAACTTGTAATTACCACTGCACTTGAAGAAGGCCTGAGGACATAGGAGAAATATTTTCTAAGTACTTACAAAAATTTGCAAGCATATTTCCAAAAGTGATTTAGGCACTTGAAAGCCTCAGTCTCCTGAAAGTCAACAGCCCTCTCAGAAGTATAAATCATTTCTACAAACAAAACTCTGGCACTTCTGAGAACATTAATTGTTCTCCTTCTGCTAATCGAGCTCATCTCCTGGCTCCGGCGCTTCCCTGGGTTTGGTACCCAGGCGCGGGTGTGCCGGGCTGCTGGGGGTGGGCTAGAGCATCCTGCAAGGATGGAAGATGCTCTACAGCGCTTCAGAGAAGGAGACGGGCAATGCCTGTAATGATGAATGAAGGAGGATGCAACCTGGAGAGGAACTGAACAGGTCCACGGCGCACTCTGCCCATCCAAATGAAAAGTGTTTCCAAGCTTGGACATGTCTCGGAGAACAGCCATGAATGTACTTGGCTTTCAGGGAAATTTTGCATTTTATTGGACTTCGGCAAAATAATCAAGCAACAGCCTCATTTTCCCTGCTCAAATTCACACGCACTGCAACCCGACGTTTTCCACGTACAGCCTTGAGTTGTTCCAGGTAATATTTTTACCTTCCCTGTAAGAGGATGGAAAAACCTTTCCGACGGTCCCGCGGCTTCCAGCGCTGCGGCGGCTGCTGGTGGAGGAAGGCCCTGTGCGGGTGCCGGGCGGAGGCACTCCCTCTGACGCAAGTTTGCCGGTGCTCGGCTCGGAAAGCAAGTTTTCACAGGCACCGGCTGCCACAAAATCCCACGCCTCACCTTCCCGGCGGGGGGGGGCGGCCGCCGCACAGCCGGTGTCGGCGTTGTAAGGGTGCAGGGAGGGTCGTTTTGGGGAAGGGTCTTCCCAAGACAGTGATAACCGAGCCAGCGTTGCCTGCGCTGGCCACGCAGCCGCGGTGGATCAGCCACGACCATCAATGCAGCGTCTGTTCTCATCCCATCGGGAGTTTTTTCCTCGTTTTTTATTTATTGGGTGAATTTAGCGCATGCTGAAGTGCTGAGCTGGCAAAACCGGGCAGTCAAGTCCTCTATTGATATCGGCCAAAGAGCAGTGTTGGTGGCACAATGCGGCTCTTGTTCCCCATGGCCAGGCAGCCCCGGGCCCCCTCCAAGCCTCTCCACAACCTTGTCCTTCAGCGCCAGACCAAAAGGGGTAGCAGGCATCCCAACCACTGCTGAGCTCAAGGAAACCATGGGAATCCAGACATCCTCCCGGATCTGACACAGGTGGCTTTTGGGAGATGCTTGTGGCCATCCTGACTTCACCCAGCGTGCATCAGTAACGTACCTTCCACCCAAAACACTTTTTGCTCGCAACTGCAATAACCCATGTCTGAGCATTTGAGGTGCTGGTTTATCTTCCCCCGCCTCTCCCTGAAGCTGCAGCAATCCAGCATGCCGGGCAATCCCTCACGGAGAGGAAGAAAACGAGACGTTACTAAAGCAAACACCTGAAAAATCATTCAAAAATACAAATAAGAAACCCTTGCCCACGGGAACGAGCCACAGGGCTGTCCGCCGACCTCCAGAGCAAAGCCCTTGTGTGGCGGGACCAAGCTCAGGCTATGTCTCCTTTCCGCAGCGCTCTCGTGATGCTCCGCACCGTGCGGGGACCAAGGCTAAAAGCCAGGAAGGCTGCAGGAACCAACTCATCCCCCACATCCATCCTTTTCCGCAGGTTTTTCCTCCCCTTGAGAGTGCGTCCCCGCGGGGGACGGGGGCTGGAGGCTGGCTGCCCCGAGAGCGAGCAAGCTGGAGAAATCCCTCAGCAACATTTCTTCGTATAACTCTTCCCCTCATAAAATACCCAGCTGTGAGCTTTTCCCCGAAACACGTCCCTGCAAACACGGTGGATCTGCTAGAATAAATATTAGCAGGACCGTGATCCCCGCGGTGATCACGGCTTTTGCGCAAACACTTTTTTTTCCCCCACCCTGCCGCAATTTTTCCTGGGGAAGGTGTAATGCTACAAGCTGTCAGCACCACCGGCCCTACCTACCAAGCTGTCATCACCTCCCCGTAGCACACTGGGCTACAGTTGCTTCATAAAGCTGAAAATAACCCGGTGCCAGAAGGAAAGGGGGAAGCGGGCGGCGTGCGGGGACGATGCGGCTCTGCCAGCCCTCCCCAGCCAGCACCAGCCAGCAAAGTCACCTCCGCTGGGGGCTTCCCTGCCCGGCTTGGGTTTAAAACACTCTCGGAGGCAAACATCTCCTGTAAAATACCATCCACCTGGGTTGTTACCTGCTGTTTTGGTCGTTTGCATCACGGCAAAGTCCTACCTGGCATTCGCGTCATGGAAGGTGCTCATCCATGCAGCCAAGGAGGACGGCTGGGTGCTTGCAACTAGAAAATGGGTTTCCTTTGGTTTTAAAGCTCTACAGAACTTCATTACAACAGCTGCTGTTATCCAGGCCAGGCACGTACACGCACATACATTGCTCTCTCCCATTTTTAAGGCACCCACAATCTTCTCCAACCCCATCCCCAGGCTGGTGCTCCCGAGGTGTTCCCAGTGAGCGGGACGGGGAGGAAGGGAGACGGGGAGGGAGCTGCACCGGGCAGAGCAAGGAGATCTGCTTCAGGGACTGCTCAGCCCTGAGGCCGGAATAACCAACCTCTCCTCTTTATAACCACGAGGAACATCTCAGGAGCTTTGCCAACAGCTCCAGGCTGCAGCACAGGCGCCGGGGCTGCTCGCCGGCCGTGCACGTTACCGGCTCGGCGGACGTCCCAGACAGGTCTCACCAGCACCTCGCTTGCGGCTGTTTGGCCTCCCCAAAAAGCAGGAGACGTGGCTGTCTCGCCCCC
>NW_009209193.1:5214-5502 GCF_000690835.1 Fulmarus glacialis
GGGCTCGGCAGCACCGGCTTCCAAGATCAACACTGCCATTGCAGGGGGGGGACGTGGGTCTTACACCGACCCTGTCCTCCTGCAGAAAGAGCCTCTGAGCGATGAATGAAGTGTCGGGAAAGAAATAACTGAAATACCTGAGGAAGGAAAACAGAGGAGGCAGTTACGGGGTATATGAAATGCAAATGGAGCTCGTGTGCTGGTGCGGAGCCGGAGCTGGGTTACAGGCAGTGGTGCCACGTCAGGGAGCTCAAACTCATCTGCTATTTTTTTTTTTTTTTTTAGATT
>NW_009209193.1:5580-13184 GCF_000690835.1 Fulmarus glacialis
CCCGGGGCCCGGGGGGCTGGCTCCCCGCCCGGCTCCCGCGGGTACCACGATGCTGCCCTTGTTTTCAGGGTCTGCCATCCCGGCTCTTGCCCTTCTCATCCGCTAATGAAGAGGAATATTTACCTAGCCCCAATCCTAATTTTGCAATAACAGGCACCAGCGCTTAGACGGCGCGTTGGAAGTCTACAGCTTAAGCAGATAATTTTGCTTTTATTCTGTTTGGTGTGAAAAACAGCTTTCACGGGCAGGCTCAGAAATATCTATTATCCTACCAAGTCGCTTCACACCACAATATTAAACAAACAAACCAAAAAAAAAAACAAGAAGGAGGCTTTAAGTCATTAATATTAGCACTGTGTTTGGATCCTGTAGAGTTAATTTGGTTTTACTTGCAGTTTTGCTCTTGTCTTTGAAGCTCTCTAGCTGCCCCGACCACAGTGAGGATTTTTAGTGTGCTTCCCCAAATGCAAAAGAAAAAGCTGTTATATCACCCACTGATGGGAACCCCCCTGGTGCTCCACAGCCTCAGGGAGATGCTGGAGAGACGTATCCCAGATGTCATGGAGAAATACAGCAGGCATGGCTGTGCATGGAATCAGAGAGCAGTGATGCTCTCCAGGGCTCGACCGTCCCACCCGTGTGCAGCATCCCGCAGCATCCCACAGCATCCCGCAGCATCCCACAGCATCCCACAGCATCCCGCAGCATCCTGCACACGGGAACTCGGTCCCAGCGCAGCCTCCCGGCCCATTCCCGGTTATCATAACGATAACTGGAGGAAATCCTCAGTTCCTGCCAAGAACAAATATTTTCCCTAACAGACACTGAACCCTTTGCTATGAGCTGGAGAAATCCATTCGCTCAGACAGGTCATTAGGCAGCCCCCCGAGCGGTTACTGTGTATTTATGTATTTCCAGGTTGTCCATCCCTCCTGTGCCCAGCCTTTTGCAGCTTCCCCAAACTTCTTCTCTGCATCCCAGGAGGCCAGAGGCTGCTCCCTGCTGCAGCAGAGAATCCCTGGAGCACCGCAGGGCGCTCACGCCGACACGCTCGGTGCTGCTGAGAGCCTAGGAGAGAGGGGGGCATCGGGGCCAGGCTGCTCTCCCGATGATGCTATTGCAACGCCACGGATTTAACTGGAGTGGTTCTGGTGTGAGCAATGGTGAGCCTGAACCCGGCTCGTCCCCAGAGCTGGCAAAACTTCAGCGTTTGGAGGGGTTCATCTTGGGGGAAATTCAGAGATGCTGGTATTTTGACTTGTCCCAAGTTAGGATGAAACATCAGTAATACAGAATTATTTTATTCTTTTTAAACCACACTTTTTGAGAATCTCAGCCCTCTTCCATTTTCATATTATTTGCATCATTTTCAGTACAGAAATAATATTTCTACTCTACCATTGTGGTCTCACTTCATGCCCTAAATTATAAAGCAAGACCTTACAGAAATTAAAACCAAACTTCCAAAAATCTCTCATTCAATTCCTTTAGCAAAATGCTTTCTGAAACCCTCTCAATTCACCGAATCAGCCCATTTCAGTGGAAACCTGCTCCAGCTGAACACTTCCACCTGACTTCTCCTGCTATAATTCACGTAGCGGTACCAGCAGATGCCCGGCATTATGTCCCACACCAATATTGTCACCAGCACGGGGACAGTGTCACCTCATTGACACCTCCTTGGCAGTGACATGAAGCCTTTATTCGCACCAGCACTTTGATTAATATATGCCCCAAAGTGCTTGAGACAAATAGGTGACTCCCCGTCGGGATGGTATCGATGCAGCAGGACATTGCGTCCCCTGCGCCGAGGAGGTGCAGGGCGGGGCGGACCGCAGCGATAAAGAATTGGGGTGGCTGGAGGTGTGGAGCACCTCATAGCTTCAGCAGTGCCCTTAAAGAAACTACCAGCAAGTAAAAGGATAAAATCATATTGTGGATGAGCATAAATCCAGAATTTATGGAAAGGTGGAGCTGCGGTGTGTAAACCTGGGACATCAAACGCAAGGCAGGAAGTGCAAGGGTGCACCTAATCCCAAATCGTTCCCTGTGCCAGAGTCTCATCTCCCGCAATACACAGAGAGGAGGCTTAGCACACGGTGACTAATTTAAGGTGATAATGGTAGCCTGCTTCTCCCCAGGCATCAAATTAATGTTGGGTTGAATTAAAAATGCAAGGGGAGTAAGTTATCTGGAGTCATGAACCCATAACTGCTCCTAAGGAATCATTTCCTAAGTGGGTGCTCCACGGTTGGGATTGCTACCGTCTCGCCTTGGTGCAGAAAACCCACCGGGCATCTCATAGAATCGTAGAATCACAGAATAGTTTGGGTTGGAAGGGACCTTTAAAGGTCATCTAGTCCAAACTCCCTGCCATGGGCAGGGACATCTTCAACTAGATCAGGTTGCTCAGGGCCCCGTCCAAAGTTTGCTGCCATCTTTCTCACAAGCCCCCTTTAAGTACTGACAGGCCGCAATAAGGTCTCCCCGAAGCCTTCTCTTCTCCAGGCTGAACAACCCCAACTCTCTCAGCCTTTCCTCATAGCAGAGGTGTTCCACACCCTGATCATTTGTGTGGCCTCCTCTGGACCCGCTCCAACAGGTCCATGTCCTTCTTGTGCTGAGGACCCCAGAGCTGGACACAGCACTGCAGGGGGGGTCCCACCGGCCCAGACACGGCCTCTGGCTTGGTTTTTCCAAGCTCACGCTGGGACCCGTGGTGCCCCCTCCGGAGAGGGGACCTGCGACCAGCAATGGCTCGCGCGGTGATTTATGGTGGCATGTGGCAAGTCACCGTCCTCCAAATAACATCTTCGAAGTTCTTGAGCAAATACTAATTGATCCCCACGCCTCGAACGCGAGGCAGGCGGCAGCCCTGTGATGAAAACAGGCGGAAAACCCAGGGAGCAGGGGATAAAACCACCCGAGTTGGACACACCGAGCGCAGGGCAGACCCCCCGTATGATGCATGGGCGCTACCCGGGGCAGCCGAGGCCACCTCCCACCATGGGCACCTGCACCCACCATCACACCCAGCACCGTCGCCTCCTGCAAATTGAGTGCAGACTTGAAGTACGCATCGCTCTTCTGACACACTCTCCATTTCAGACTAATCCTGAGCATCTTACTCTTGAAAAGAAAACTCAGCTGCCCTCCTGGTTTATTTAGTGCTGCTTTCTGAAATGTTTCAGGAGAGTTTTGCAAGGCAAGAGACTCCCAAGTAACTTCTGACCATCGCTACTCAAATTTTGCATTGAAAAAATATTTTCTACAAACCCACCGGCTGCCCAGGAGGCCACGGCCACGTTTCCCTGTGCCCAAAGGAGCCGTTCCCATCGCTGCACTGGGCTTAGAATCATAGAATCATAGAATCATTAAGGTTGGAAAAGCCCTCCAAGATCATCAAGTCCAACCGTCAACCCAACACCACCATGCCCACTAAACCATGTCCCTAAGCGCCTCATCTACACGTCTTTTAAATACCTCCAGGGATGGTGACTCCACCACTTCCCTGGGCAGCCTGTTCCAAGGCCTGACCACTCTGTCAGTAAAGAAGTTTTTCCTAATGTCCAATCTAAACCTCCCTTGGTGCAACTTGAGGCCATTTCCTCGCGTCCTATCGCTTGTTACTTGGGAGAAGAGACCAACCTCCACCTCGCTACAACCTCCTTTCAGGTAGTTGTAGAGCGCGATGAGGTCTCCCCTCAGCCTCCTCTGCTCCAGGCTAAACAGCCCCAGTTCCCTCAGCCGCTCCTCATCAGACTTGTGCTCCAGACCCTTCACCAGCTTCGTTGCCCTTCTCTGGACACGCTCCAGCACCTCAATGTCCTTCTTGTAGTGAGGGGCCCAAAACTGAACACAGGATTCGAGGTGCGGCCTCACCAGGGCCGAGTACAGGGGCACGATCACCTCCCTCCTCCTGCTGGCCACGCTATTTCTGATACAGGCCAGGATGCTGTTGGCCTTCTTGGCCACCTGGGCACACTGCCGGCTCATGTTCAGCCAGCTGTCAACCAGGATCTTAGCCGCAGATCCAAAATCTGCACCCTGCTCCATCCTTCGAACGCTTCCGACATCCTCCGGCAGGAGAAGATGTGATCGATGAAGCACCTTTGAGGGGAGAAAAACCCAACCACCGTCTGCAAATCGTGCCACCACGGCATTCACCTGAACCGTGGGAGGGAGCAGCAAGCCTGGAAATCTCCTGGAGTGCTGGGGTTTGGGTGTTTTTTTTAAAAACAGCGTGAACAACCGCTTTTGGGCCACCACTTTTGAGCATGTCGATTCATTCAAGGATGAACCTCTGTGCTTTATCAAAGCCGTTCTTTGGGTCCACGTAGCGTACGAGCCCGGGCACCGGGGGGTTAAACAGCACGTGGTGAATCAGATGCACGTCTTCAGGACACAATCAGATTTTGTCTGTGTTTGGGACAGACACTGCCAAGCTTTGTTTCCAGCCTTGTCCTCCCATGAGTGAACAAGGGGGCAACACCCGACCCCACGTCCCTGCATCCCCCAGGATGGAGCTGGGAGCAGGGGATGGAGCCGGGAGCAGGGGATGGAGCCGGGAGCAGGGGATGGAGCAAGGAGCAGGGGATGGAGCTGGGAGCAGGGGATGGAGCCGGGAGAAGGGGATGGAGCCGGGAGCAGGGGATGGAGCCGGGAGCAGGGGATGGAGCCGGGAGCAGGGGGTAGAGGATAGAGTCCTCGGTACCGCAGGGCCCTCTGGGCACTTGGACCCCCTCGCCCGGGCGAGGGATGCAGCCGGAGGAGCCCATCCACATGCGCAAGTCCCAACCCATGCTGGAAAAGGGATTTCATGGCAGAAACTCCCACGTCCCTGGGCACAGCCCATTTCTGCTTCCATGGCTGATTTATTTTCAGCCCATTGTGTTTGGTGAGTCACAAATTTATAACTGGGGCAGACGGCACCGTTTCGACTGTAAAATCAAAACAATGGATGTCATTGCATTCCACGTGATTGCTATTAAAAGCTCTGTCGGGTAACTAAAATAGAGCCTGCTACAATAAATCACCTCCTACAAGCATCCTCCGACTGTACCAAAGTACCTTGCCTGAAATGGTCACCCCAGAGCTACACCAACAAATCAGCCTTTTGTAGGGAGATGGATCTTTTTTGTGTTACTTCTGGCAGCGATATGACCCGGTACCTAAGAGCAAGGTTTTATTGCTGTGGGTAGCACCCAAATTACATCCCACCCGAGCTGGCACTGCCTCGTGGACAGGGGTAGGTGAAAAAATGCACTGCCTTCATGTTTCCATTTGGGAAACTGAGGCAGGGAAACTCTGCTTGAAGGACATTTGCAGAGGAGGCAGGAATGGAGCTGACGCATACGAGGTCCCGTCCAGTGCCATAACTTCAAAAGCATCCATTCATCTTATATTGCCCCCTATACATTAAAAGTATACGCACTTGGACCTGATAAAACTCTTAGACCAGGCCAATCTATGATGCCCAACAAAAGCTTTTCTTTTTAGCGCAGCACAGGGAAAAACTGATGCAAAACATCTCTGAAAGCAACGGAAATATTTCAGGGGTGAAGTTCCTCGCAGCGTACGAGCATCCCTGCTGGCGTCGCGGGCATGAGGGTGTCAGCAACGTGGGCTTGCACCAGTGGGCAACCTCAATGAGTGTCACTTGGTCTACCCTGCCGAGACGAGGTTTGCTATACTTCAACGAACACGGAGAATTGTTTGTCAAAGCAACAGGGAGGGAAAAAAAAAAACATTAACAGTTCATGCCAGGAGTAAACATCATTATGAACCTAATTTCCAATATTGACTTGAATTTTTTTCAACTACTTGTGTTTTTAAATAAAAAAATACCAGGGCAATGAATAACGATGGCGGCATGTGTCATAGTCTGACCAAAGTTAAAACCAGCCGGCCTCCGAGGTCCTCTGCGCCCTCCAAACTGAGTCATTTTTTTTTGATCCTGAACCGAAGGCTTTTTCCCACCAAGCCACAAATTGACCTTTGCAGGCTCTCATTCGTGTTTATTTAAAAAACACTGGGGCTTGGAAGCTGGAATATGTCTCAGAAGTTACATCAATAGCAAAGTATTTCCTGGGATACGTCTGGAATTTAAAACCTCCAGTTTTTCACCTGTCACTACCTCTTGGCAATATTTGCCACCGGCTCGAGTGGGTGCTGACGCCGACCGAGATCGGTGCCGCCTCTCCTGCCCCCACCAGCAAGCCTGAAAACTACCAAAATTTAAACAGAAAATCTTCTTACGTGAAAACATAGAGAATTTTACCCCTCGAGGAAAGAGCTGGGTGGTTGGAGAGGTCACTTCTCCCATCCTGCCGTTTGAAACTTCTCCCCGCTCAGCGTCAAGACCAGCCTGAAACATTTCCAAGCTGGTGGGCTGTTTGCTTCAGCTTTGGGAGTGTACGAGCTCCTTCGTGCATGGATCCTCATGGAGACTGCCATTATTCCTTAGTTTGGAAGGGAAAACAAGGCAGGGGACAGCCTGGCTACCAGCCGTCAGGAGAGCCCCATTACACACCCCACTCAGCCCAGGCTGAAGCTGATTTTAATCCTGAAAAACACAAGAACCACCATCCATCAGAAGGACTCTTGTGATTCCTGGTGCAGATGACTCCATCCTGCGAAGGCACGTGCTCCTCGCAGGACTGTGAAGTCACCCCATGACTACGGCAGCCAGCACACAATGTGAATAGTCCCGTTGTACCCAACTCCAACATCTCAGCACCCTTCCCGTAACAGGCTTCTTTCAGGCACAAAGTCTTCTCTATAACTCTTCCTTATCAAGCACACCCAGTGCTTCGTCCTCACCACCTTCTAAGCTGCTGTCCACTGCTGCCAGTACCCTCTCATCCAACCTTCACAGCCCACCCGCAGGGCAGACAGCTATTTACGCTGAATTCATAACCACGGGAAGCTCTCCATAACCACAGGGAGATGCAAGGGCATACTGTATTTTATTTGCCTTATTTGATTTATAGCAACTAGTCTCTGTCCCATATGCTATATGCTATACTATATAATAAGGACCTTCACGGAGCAGAAGTAGTTTGCCAGCTGTTTGGGAACTCCTCAGTGTTCACAGGTACAACTGTTGCAGCAAAGTAAATGGATGTTAGAGAAAACTCAGGAGGAGAAGACATCAGTAGCACAGCATTTGTTATGAGAGATGTAGCTCTTCAAACTGCAAATGCTTTCAAGGCTCACAGAGAAGCCAAAACCTCGTGGAGCCATCAGAAATGTGGCACAGGTGACAACCCCAGGTCTTCATTACCAGTGCACAGACCCTAGCAGTGCACTTACAATGGGCAGGAACCACTGTCTCTCATCACGTCTGACCAGTATTGCCAGCCGTGCCATGGCTTACACGCCACAAAGACATTTGTGCCTTTCTCTCCACGGCAAGTTGTATTTCCGAACACGACAGGACCATCCTCCATTTCCAGCCAGGGTTACCCCTGCTTAGGGTTGCATGCTGTAAGGAACACGGCTGGGGTTGAACACATATATATATACATATCTATATATATATATAAAAATGATTTACTTAAACATCTTACTTAAACCAATTGTATGAGATTCAACAAGGCCAA
>NW_009209194.1:0-1343 GCF_000690835.1 Fulmarus glacialis
GTAACACGCCTCAGAGTCCCTGCCAGGGCCGGTTTTTGTGCCGCTCCAGCACAGCGGGCTGAGGATCACCCCCAGGGCCCTCCTCGCTGTGGCGGGCACCGTCCCATCCGCAGCGGGCGCGTCCCCCAGCAGCCACCCGTGGAAAAAGCACGAACGAACACGGTGCACGTGAACAACGGCTTCTCCGGTGAGCGAAGGGACTTACCTCTGCCCAGAGCAGCGGGGGGCAATGGGGGAGCGGGGGTTCGCCGCACGGGAAGGGGCAGGCGAGACCGAAAGAACCAGGCGGCAGCACACACGCAAAGGACGGTTTTTATTGGGGTTCTCGTCGTATGAGAGCAGTTGTACTGACCAACACACAGAAGCAGCTTAGCTGTGCCAACGTAATCCTTTAAAAAAAT
The DNA here is from genome assembly GCF_000690835.1 of Fulmarus glacialis. Classification (NCBI taxonomy): domain Eukaryota; kingdom Metazoa; phylum Chordata; class Aves; order Procellariiformes; family Procellariidae; genus Fulmarus; species Fulmarus glacialis. The sequence goes on from NW_009209194.1 coordinate 402, forward strand.
AATGGCGGAATTAACTAAGTGTGGCACATCAGTCACAAATCGCCGAGGACTGTAAACTCTGAAGATAGTCTCTGTGAGAAGTACTACTGGAACGTGCAGCAGCATACACCGGCACGGGGCACACCCTCCTCTGCACAATAAATATGAAAAGAGCCAAGTACATAAAACAAAGAATGATTCTCATAGATACAATATCTAAAGTTATTTACAGATACTGGCTTTTCTTACCATTAAATTACACATTGAAAACAGGTTCTCTTTCAATATATTTCTTTAAATCACTAGTAGCTATTCATGTGAATCTGCTCCTTTTTTTTTTTTTTTTTTTGACAAAATTTACACTTTCAAATGTAGTCACTGAAACAGTGCTTGTAAAAACGCCTCTCCTAGGATGCTCTCGCTTTATTCTGTTTTTCAGACTTATTTTTTATTTGCCATCTCACCTGCTCTCTGAACTCTCCCTTTCCTTAAGGAAAAGATGCCTGCTGCAGCCGGGAAAGCCTCTTCCCAGCCCCACATCCAGGCAAGCCCGTAGCTACCCCTGGTCTGTCTCCTTTTCCAGTCTGGCCGTACAGCGAGTTGCACAAACCCGGATGAATCCTGACCCTGGGCGAACAACCAGCTTTCTGATCCTGTCCCCAGGTTTTCTAACAAAGCGCTGCTTGGGCATGTGTCAGGTTTGCGGCACTGGGCTCGGCACTATCCCCATCACGGCACGTTTCTGGCGGGTGACACCGAAAAACGGCGATCCCACCGGCAGCGGCGCAGTTTCACACCCGCCGCCGGCCGCTCCCTCCCTCCGGGCGCCGGCGGGCAGAGCAGCTCAGCCCTGAGCTCGCTGCTCGGCCGCAGAAAGGAAACACCATCAGGCAGGCGTGAGAAGGGGAAAATGGAAAAGAAGGCAAGAACTACTACGAGGGGAAAAGCAGCCACCCCCTCCCC
>NW_009209195.1:0-402 GCF_000690835.1 Fulmarus glacialis
CTGTCGGAGGTGGCAAATGAGACGGGAGCGGAGAGTTGTGTGGGGCTGGTGCCAGGGGTGAGCGGACCGCCGTTCTGCTTCATCAGGTCAGCATAGGCGCTCTCGGCATTGAGAAAGTGCTTCTCCTGGTATGCCTCCTCCTGCCCCTTCGCCTTCTCTCCCTGCTCGAGGGCCAGGTCGAAGGAGGAGGACTGGTGCATCCTGGAGATGCTCTGCGAGGTCTGCAGGATCTCCTCGTACACCGCTTCTGCCTTCGGCAGGGCGCTCGGATAGCTGGGCTGGGAGGGGCGCGCAGGGCTGCCGTCGTACCGGTACTCCTCGGCGTACTGGTACTCGAAGCCGTTCTGGCCCTCGGTGCCACGGTAGCTGACCTGCTCGTAGGTGCCGCCGTAGGAAACGGCC
>NW_009209195.1:668-979 GCF_000690835.1 Fulmarus glacialis
CCGCCTGCCGCAGCTCCTCAGTAGGGGAGGCGTCCTCGATGGGGGAGAGGTTGCTGGGGGGGGTTTTGGAGCGCTCCCTCCTCCGCTGGGCCCTCAGCTCCTCCTTATCACGCTTGGTCTTGCGCGCTGTGCTCCGGATGCGCTGCTGCTCCACCTCCCGCATCTTCTCCTGCTCCCGCAGCAGCTCCTCTTCCTCCCGCAGCTCCTCCTCCTCAGACGAGTCCTCGATGGTGGGCAGCAAGGGGCCGTGCGAGCGGTGGCGAGCCTTCCTCTGCTGCTTCACCTCCTCTAGCCGCTGCCGGCGGCTGGGG
>NW_009209195.1:1139-1348 GCF_000690835.1 Fulmarus glacialis
CCTCGTGGCCCTCTCCCCCCCCCCGGCCGTAGCCGGTCGTGCTGTTCAGCTCGATGGTCTTGAAGCGCCGCAGCCCGCCCTGGGCTGTGCTCAAGTCGTCGCCCTCCGCTGCCTCCAGCTCCTTCCTCTCCTCCTTGTACAGGCTGCCGGGGCCGTGCGGCAGGCGCCGCTTGGCTGACGCTGGCTCTTTGCCCTTCTCTGCCTCGGCT
>NW_009209196.1:0-1291 GCF_000690835.1 Fulmarus glacialis
CCCCGTACACCGTGCTGCTCTGCACCACCAAGGCCCTGGCACGCCACCACCCAACTCTCACCCTTGCACAGACATGCGCAAGGCTGCCCATTGCACACCAAGCCTCATCTCCACATAGACCTCTCTCTCACGGGGGACAAGCAGTGCCTCAGCCTTTAGGCCACCCACATGGCCAACATGCTGCTAAATCTCCTAGTCACAACGCAAGCCTACCTGAGGAAATACTTATAGCTGCAATAAGCAACTATTAGCAAAGTGATGATGAGAGCTGGGAGCATCACCGGGAGAACCACTGGTGGCAGAGCTGAAACAGAGAAAAGAGAAATAGGTATCCACTTGCAGAGTGGCTGCCTCCCGTAACAGGTTTTTCACTCTGCTCACTCTTCATGAAAGCAGATTGGGGAAATGTAGGTGGCATGTCAAGGGCTACGATCAAGAGGCCTTCAAACTGTTGGGATATCCTCCAAAGTGGGAGAGGCCAAACGTGGCCTGCACAGCTTACTGACCAAAGGAGTTCATCGTTTCCTTCACTGATTCTTTTTCACTTTTTACTGACATCAGAGTAAACAACTTATGCTAATAAAAAGCATTCCACCGTGAACAATAGGCATGTCTTCAGGCATCTTAGGTCTGCCTTACTCTGTACAGTCCTGAAGAGGTGGGGTCTCAGAGATTTTCCAAGAAAGAGCTTCCTCTGCTAATGGCCACAACTCATCATCAACAACATACCAATTTCTTGCTGAGTACACTCATCAAAATTTGCCTACTGTCTTACCACTACAAGCTTCCTCAGGACAGATCATATAAGATCTTGGGCACAAGACCATATGATAGCAGACATTCTGCCTCTAAGTCCAGAAACAGCAAAAACATTTAAAGGTTCCTGTCTCCACTAGACTCTACTGTGTGTTTTACACAACCCTATAGTCACTCTGCAAATATAAAAGACCGATGGCTTATATTCGGTCATCTTGCAGTCTCGGGCTCTTCAGTCACTGACAGCAGAATGGACTTCTGGAATCAGGAAACAAGGATGATCTTTTGGGCAGGATCTTTGCTTGATTCTCCGTGTGGCAACCTTTACGGTTGGTTGTACTCACCTTGTGAAGGGAAGTAGGAAAGAGGCTTAACAGGTCATTCCTGCTCACTTCCTTCATTAGCATTGCTGCTGTACTGCAAGGATGCAGACAGGACAGCTACCTTGTTAAGCGACCCCAGCTAGCTCGCGGCTGGACCGAACTTCAACCCCAGCTGAGAGAATGTATTCTTCTATAGCGGCGGGTTAGCGCCT
>NW_009209196.1:1445-3402 GCF_000690835.1 Fulmarus glacialis
TAGTCAGGTTGAAGATGAAGGGAGGCTCGTCATTGATGATATTTAACTTCTGTCGAGGCTGGGGAAAAGAAGCACAAATGACGGAGGTGAGAGGAATGCTTTTCCCATTTGCCCAGCAAAGAGGAATCCCGGACTCCTGCACTTTCTAAGGCTTACCTTTTCGTATTGGTTGTTTTGCCAGTACTCGACTTGGTATCTCTGTGTTATGAAGTTGTATTGCAAAGTGTGTTTTATCCACCGCAGTTCATACTCTTGGTTCTCCGTCACTGTTACTGACACGTTTGCAGGCGGCAGCACCTTAACTGGAACACACGGAATGTCTCAGAGTACTTATCAACATACTGGTCCAGCACTCACTTTCACTATGGTGAACAGTTTCCAGAGACTGAAAACAATGTTGGTTTATGCAGTGTAAGAAGTCTCAGCTTTTTAACCCTTCTTAATTCTCCGCATCTTCATTTTCTAGTCAAATACAATAAACCAGTAGACACATTAAATAACAGAAAATCCATATCCATTAACATTGACCACACTCCCTCTGTACAGAAAAGCAGCAAAGCAATATTTGAAACATCTCTACTGGTCCACCACGTTTCCAGAGATTTTCAGCTCTCTTGGAGCTACTACCTGATACTTTCACCCACTGCAGGAGCTCTCCCAGCTTTTGTCTGTGAAAAGCAGCACCAGTACTTCCAGACACATGCGGGCAGAGATGATCCACCTGGCGCACCTCATTCAGCAGAGGAGTCCTACCTCACCCAGTGCTCCAGGGGCCACTGCACAAACCCGCAAGAGCTCCACTGGCTTCTTGAGAAATCACATAGTGACACACTCCCCACAAACACCTCTCACCACGGCTCCCTGTCACCTGGGACAGCCATGAAGGTCAATCCCAGAGAAGTCAGCAGGGTGACAGTCGCTCACCGAGAAGCTCTGGCTCACAACCTGAATTTCTGCCCAGCAGTTTCCACCGCTGCCACCTTCCTCAAGTAACAAGTGCCACTGAGGAACTCCACACCTACAAGCCACCTCTCCCAGACCTCTGACCTGACACAGCCTCCAGTTCTTTTCTTCATCAGTCCCGGTCTCTTCCTCTTCCCACACACTTTTCCTCACCACCGCTGTCCTCAGCCCCACTCGCCCAGACAGGCATCTCTCCAAGAAACAACCAGGAGAAGCAAGAAACAACACAGCAACTCACTGTTCTTGTAGGCTTCAATCAGTTTCTCCTCCGTCTTGGCCCGGGCAGACACATGGTACTGGCTCTGACTGCTGGAGTTGCTAACTGGGATCTCACAGCTCTGGACCACATACGGGACGTGGGGCAAAGCCTTCTCGTGCACAGGAGAGCACTCCTCTTCTCTGAGGGGAGAAAAAGAGGTTGAGCTGAGATCAGGGGGAATGGGACAGAGCACAGACTCCATGGGAGAGGCACAGGCACACTGCCATGGGCAGAGCACGTACGCTGATGCTGGAGTGGCTCTGAAGAACAAGCCAAAGAGGACAGAGGTGACAATCGCTTTCTTCACTTCCCAGCTGCATGTCAGTCGATCTGCACCATTGAAGAGGCAGCGAAGGTTCCTGGGCTGAAGGCCACCTTCAGAGAAGATGAGAGCAAGCTAAGTGACAGGAAAGGGCCGGCTTCTCAGCCAGCGCTTCCACCCCTGCACGGCCCCGCTCCATCCCAGCTACCTTCAGGGGTCTCCCACAACACCTCCGTGCTCCACTCGCTGTATTGCCCAGAGAAGCCACTGGCTCGCACCGGTCTGGCTCGCACACGGGCGACATAGCTGCTCCCCGGGACAAGGTCCTTGTGGCTGAGATGGCAACGTGTGATGTTGGAGAGCAAGAGGGAGGCAGCTTTCTGTTGTTGGGGGAAAGGAGGGAGAGCGGGGTGGGAGGAAATTGGGGATTTGGGGAATGGAGAAGAGGGGTGGAGGGAAGACAAGGAAAGAGT
>NW_009209197.1:0-480 GCF_000690835.1 Fulmarus glacialis
GCGGCCCGTGCGCCCCGTGGCTGCCGGTGCAGCGGGCTGCAGGTGCGAGCGCAGGGCAGCATCGGGTCTGTTCTGCAGCGCTTACCGCTGCGATGCAGCTTTGGGCTGCAAACTCTCCTCCCTAGGAAATTTCCTGGCAGAGCAGAAGTCTTGCAAGGCCGATGTGAGGCCAGGGAAGAGGCACGCGAGAGACCAAGACGATGATGGGGTTTGAATTCAGGCTCCACTTGAACGACTCTTGAGCCGACCTCCTTTTGTGGCCTTGGGCAGCTGCGGAGCTTTCCCATGCTCCCGTCCCGCAGCAGGCTGTGCTGCTTATTCCTCTGGGTCTAGAGAGCATAAATTAGCTACAAGTTATGAGATACTCGTAAAAAGTTGAATCTAACTGTTCAAGACTGTTATTGTTATCAGCACATGCTACTTTCAAAATATCATTGTTGTGTCAGGGCGGAAGGATTCCAGCAGCACTCTTCCCGTACA
>NW_009209197.1:613-1048 GCF_000690835.1 Fulmarus glacialis
CTTGTTTTTTACTTCCCGCTTTTGAAAAGCCGTGAAGCAGGACTCTGCTCAGCCCTGCTCCTCTTCTGGTACCGGGGGCAGCTTTATGTCGGTGTCCACCCTTCCTGGTCCTCACGCGGGCACAGGGCAGAGTCAGCTCCGGCTGGCAGGTGGCATCGCTGCAGCTGGGATCGCCTCGCCGGGGACGGCTCGTTTGCAGCAGGACGGGGGGATCACATTAGTAGGGAACATGCGTGTCAGTAGCGAGGACCTCAGGTGGCACTTGCAGCAACGGTGGAGTCCAGTTGTGTAAGCGCACTTGACGCGGGGAATGAGCTGCACGGTGAGCTGTGCGCTGGGAGCGGCCTCCTGCCCTCGGTGGCAGGAAGCCCTGCGTCCCCTTTGCCAGGAGAGGGTCAACGGGATTGCTCCTCTGGCCGCCTCTGCTGTGCTTTA
>NW_009209198.1:0-473 GCF_000690835.1 Fulmarus glacialis
ATGAAAACTCCCTGAGAGCTGTCGCTGCCATGACAGGGAGAGCAGGGCACGATGGAGGGCTGGCCCTGGGGTCTGGACCCTTCTCTCCGTGGGGTACAGCAGTAAAAGCAGAGCCCCGAGACCCCTCTGCCGCTGAACTGGTGGATAGGATGTAAATGGGGAAGACCAGTAGCTTTAATGTCCCTTCTACCGAGTCTTTTTAATCCTCGTTTTCCCGTTCACTTAGCCAGAAAGCGAGGGTGGATTACTTTGTATTTTTCCAGATGACAACTCCATTTTTCCCTGAGTGCTGCTTGTGATCATTGGGTGTTTAAGATGTTAATGACACACATTTCTTTGAGCTGAACCAGATTCAGATAAGTCGTGTAACTGGATTATAGCGAGCAAAACCCTATAAATATTTAAAAGCCGAGCATCAGAAAAAGCCCCCCCGAAGGCTCCGGCTGCGCGGGGAGAAGGTAAGGCTGCGGGGG
>NW_009209198.1:565-932 GCF_000690835.1 Fulmarus glacialis
CACGGGAGCCCAGCTGGGGTCAAAACAGCCCGTTCCCTGCCCTGAAACACAGGGACCCCGGGAAATTTGGTGAATAAGACATAAAATCTCTCGTTATTCACGGGGATGAGGCAAGGATGCTCCGGAATCCACCCGCAGAGGGTTTGCAAGGAGCTCCGGCTTAAAAAGAAGTGTGAATTACCACTTTGATTAAGTATTGAAAAGTCATGTATATTAATACGCAGCTGCCCTCCGAAGCATCTCTGCTCGGCAGCCCTTCCCTGCGGAGCTTGGGGTCGGTGCAGCCGGCGGGGCACGGCTTTCCCATCCCGCGGGAGCGGAGCCGGCATTGATTTTCATGGGTGTTTGGAGGGTGTAATCAGGGGAG
>NW_009209199.1:0-572 GCF_000690835.1 Fulmarus glacialis
GGTGGGAGGGAAGCATCGTATAGCTGCATTCAGCACAAAACCCACCCACTAAAGAAGAGTTCTCTCTTCTGTCTTAAAACAAATTCAGTATGTAAATCTCCAGAGAAGAAAATGGAATTTAGGAATTTACCTGCTCTGTATTAAAAGGAAGGGAGGAAAAAAAAAGACTTAGACTTATGCATTTTTCATTATTCAGGACCCACTCTACCGATGTATGCTTAATGCTTTCGTCCCTGCTATAATTTCAGTTGGAAAGTTGTTTAAAATGCAGGAGCCTAGTGGTGATTCACATATGCTGTTTCAGAAAAAGAGTTCAGAGCTAGGGACACACCAACTCTGCCCAGCCACAGCGTTAGCAGGGACAGGAGGAGGAGGGACAGCGGTGGAGGAAGCATGGGACGGGTTGCTTGTCTTGGACTTAGAAATTCAGCTCTCAGCTCAGGAGGGTCACAGATTTCGTGTATGGCGTGGGGGTACGTGCCTTGCCTACCCCGGGGAGCGCTCCCGCGGGGCCCCCCTGTCTCCCCAGCCCCACAGGAGGCGGGGGGAGCGTTACACACCCAACTCCTGCT
>NW_009209199.1:595-10067 GCF_000690835.1 Fulmarus glacialis
CCTGTGTGGCAAAGAGGGCGAGAGAGCCTGCCAACAGCCTCCTGCTATGTTAGCGTGCGTGGAGGTACGAGACCAGGCTCTGTGAGCTTGGCCTGGCAGCGGTGAGGTAGGACCTGTTAGATCATTTAGTCCCAACATCCTCTAAGAAAACTTTTGCCCCCTTAAATATCTTTTCAAAAGTTTTGTCCAGTTTGGCTGTAAATGTCTCAAGTGATGGTTTTTCCATCACTTCCCTTGGGAAACTATACCTTCCTCTAACAGCCCTTGGTAACAGACCATCTCCTGCTATTCAGCCAACATTTGCTTTGGCTCAGTTTCATCCCATTACTCTTAGTTATACCTTCACGTACCACGCTGACATGCTTAATATCATCTGAAAATTTTCGAGAGTTAAAATTTATATTACCAAGACAAGCAAAAGAAAGTAAACAGGGGATGATACATTCTTCCACGGATATTGCTTTCTATGGAGAAGTCTACGCAGAATAAAGCCACGCTCGAGGAAGGAATTAGTAAAGAGGCGAAATGAAATGACAACTTTGTCACTTTTCAGTTAAACTGGGATGACAAGATTGTCACTTTTCTTCTGGCCACCTTTACCTTAGGGTAATTATTTTAGTGTTGCCGTGCAATAGATTTCTCTTTAGGCTCCTGGAAAATGACTGTGGCACAAATTCTCTGCCGGACCAAACGGCTACAACTGCATTGACTTCTCCTATATTTCCTAGCCAAAAATTTTCCTTTGCATTTCTACCCAAGGATGCCTGCTAGGTTACAGGAGACAGCACCTCTGGTCATGTTGGAGCAGCTTACCAGCTCCGGGACTCCATCTTGTCAGGCAAATTGATTATTTCCACCCTTCAAAGGCCCGCATGTCTAAAATCCATATTATGCATTTAAGTGCAATCTTACTGAAAGGGTCCAAATCTCTCTGCCAAAAAACTCTTTTTCTTTCTCCAGAAGCTCATAGGGAACATGCCTAGATTGTGCTTTAGTGAGGTGAATGCAGAGACAGACTTAAATTAATATGTCTGGGAATAAATTATTTCTAGAGTGTCCTGAGCCAGCATCACACGAATAGATTACCATGAAGCACTATGGGAAGCAATAATTCATCTGAAAATCATAGTTTAAAACAGGAAAAAATCTATGAAAGCTGAGGATAACTATCCAGCCTCTTACTGTCAGCGGTGACAAGTGCTTTGCAATCTGCAAAGCATCTCAGAAGCACTGTGGGCCACTGTGTCTTCACAAGTGGTTTATTTTATTTGGCCGATAGCAGTGACAACTTACAGCACCTCACCAGCCAGCAAACACCCCCTAATGGGTGTACGGCCAGGAATATCCATAATTATTCCCCATGTAGAGGAAAACAGGAGGTGCCCCACACCAGCTCTACTTCCAGCACTGGGAATGGAAAGTCATGTCGTAGTTTTGTTTACAACTGCCAAAAGCAGCTTTCCCTGGTCGGGTCTTCCCCCAGGGCTCGGGCAGACCCCGGGAGGTGTGAGCGGTGCCTCCAAATGGGCAGGGGGAAACCGCACCAGCTGTGCACCCACTTTTGGAATGGAGACGGGGGCTCTTCTACATCTTTTTTGGCCTTTGATGGGAAACAGCAGGGTTGGTGCCACCCCCACTTCTCTTTTAAACGTGTGCCAAGCTCTGTTAAACCAGTTCAGACGTTTTAACCACAGTCAAGAGACTTCTGAGATTGTGCTATAGGGGAAAAAAACCACCTAGGTTTCACCTCTACTGCCCCAATACCATTTAAAATTAAGAAGTCATTACATGCCTTTTGTCACTAAATAAACCATAAATAAATTAGAATTTTATTCTAATTTGACACAATAAACTAAAGAGCTAAATGCTTCATGGTGAGAGAAATGATAATTCTCTGCTGACCAAAGGAGAAACGCATTCTTGCAGCCTACCTGGTGCCTTAAATTTTCCTACTCAAAATCACATAGCTGAGACCACAGAGGGAATCTCAGTTTGTACATCAGCCCAGAGGTTTTATATTTAGCATTCTGTGCTCTCATCTCACTATACAGCTGTACAAGTCTATTTAAATTATAGAATAAAAAAAAATTATTTTATTTTTAGGTTTGCACTTTGATCACACCTCATTCCTTTCTTCTACGTCACCCTCTCCCTTTTTTCCTAATCTGCCTACAGCTGTGAAACTTGAAAAGTGCCTTTTGCATTTGCCCCCAGTACAGTGACACGGCTCAGCAAACGTGAGTAGTGCCTTGGGAGCTGCAAGGCATCATCCTATACTCCGAAGGTCATTACAGCAGCGATACCGATGTTCTTAACCTGGAAAGTCCAACGCAAGATCCTCATTAACTAATGTACCAAAGTCTAAATGACAACAGTCAGCTCTGTGGCGTGAATGGCCAAGGTGGGCATTTCCAAATCAGAAAACCAGCAAAGACAAAAGCGCAGCCTCCTACACACAGTGATTTCAAACTCCACAGAGTGTAAAGGGATGGGAAAGTGATCGTGTGGTTACTGTGGTTAGCATGTGGTTGCCCTCGGTCAGAGCGACATGGGGGGAACAGTATGGTGCATCTGCAGCACCTTCTCCCCGTGCTGCAGTGGTCATGCTCCACCGAAGCAGGGGAAGAGACAGGGCACTCCTTCCCCAGGTCTGTAGGGCACGTGCCATCAGGAGGGGAGATGACAGTATGTATAAATACACGCTAACTGTCTCTAATGTGGCCAGCTTTGTTAGCCACCGTGGAAAAGGCATCAGCAACATGGTCTTCAGCAAGGGCTAAACAAGCTCTCTGGAGATCCTGGCTACGTTCTTCTGTTGTCAGCCTGGGATGAGGCTCGTTTCACTGCATCCTAAATATGATTGTGACTTGAGCAACGAGACCAAGGCAATCTTGAGTACATCTCCAGGTGGCTGACGATATCTCTCCTGCTTGCAGTACAGACCCGCACACAGAAAGAAGCCTTATCTGGTCTCATTCTGTCATCCCGAATCTGACCCTCTCTTAGCAGCCATAACCGACAAAACAAAATCTGGCTTAGGTACCTGCCTTCAGAGTTCAGTTTGACACTTCAATCCCTTTGAGATACAGAACTCTGGTATTTGGAAATGAGCCTAGGAAAATCATCTGCTTTCTCCTGAGTACCTACCTAGGAAAAGATATAAAATTCATGTTGAAAAACAAAGCTATGCAAAAAAAATCCCCCAAACCAAAACCCAGACCTTTCTTGCAGACTGCACTTAATCAGCAGGACACTTCACACACCTGCAGGCAAGGTCCAGCTTTGTGAAGATGTCTAGAAGGTGTCTAGAGCTGCAAAAGCCACTTAGTCTACTAAGACTTCTTCAGTGGTTTTGGAAAGACATCTGTGCATCCCTCTGCATTTTAAATATTCCGACACTTTGAGAAATCTGTCCAGAGGTCCTGTTGCTGCTGCAGTTTTGTTATAACAGTGGCACTTCCCATATAGAAATACAAAATTCTAATATTTTCTATACCATAGTCTGGAAATTACTCGAGTGATTCTAAGGAAGACATGATGCCATATGTTGCTGTATTAAATGCCTGTGCTTTGTCATAGGAAACGTTTTCATACGCTACTTCTACAGGATTTCTGCAGCACTTTAACTAATTTTCCCTACTCAGCGAGAATAAATTCCAAACAATAGAATACCACAGCTGTAATCATAACCTCGCACAACTTCAGTCTGAAGAGTTTGTTCTACTAAAAGAGTTTCCTATTTTATTTGTATAGTCCTGTTTAAGGATATAGGACTTCTTTTAATATTACATAAAGAACCAAGCAACTGTTTGCTCAGCTATGGCAACAAGAAATACGAAGAAGGTACATATGTCCAAAAAGATAATAGCTGACTATCAAACCAATCCCAGAAATTAGTTGTGAAATGAAGTGGAATATGTGAATGGTTATGAAAAACAACTAAATTAATTTACATGGGTAAAATAAATGGTACATGAGAGACAACTGCCACAGCAGAGTCATTCTCCTTATTCAGGGATTGGATATGCACATGCATATGTGCATTTATGGGTATTTATGTGAGAGAGATTTATTAAAATGTTTAATGAAATCACCATGGTTGTATCAAGTTACACACAGTGGTTTGCATGCCTAATCCTGCTCATGTTAAGGCAATGGAAATAAGAACAGTTGACTAATTATCACTCCGTAAGTGCTCCAGAATATCCATGTTGAATTCTAACAAATTACTAGAACCTCAGGGAAAGAAACAATGCTAATTAAGATGAACTTTAGGTGTAGGACCTAATTAATATGATCTTTATGTGAAACTTGTTCCAAATGAAGCAACTTTAAAAGTTATACAAATAAATGCCTTGGGCTGTATAGCACTAAATAAGTCAAAAAATAAACAAACATCTTCCTTAAAATCAGCAAGTAACAAATCAAGATATTAACACGGGTGTTATGTGACTGCAAGACTTTGCTTCAGCAAAGATTTTGATTTGCTTTAGCTCTGAACGCCACTGTTGGTGAAATGATAGATGCTGGGGATTGTTTCTGTTTCTAACTGGTACCACACACAGATGTTGGGGGGGAAGAAAAAGTACGGCAAGAATACCCAAGTGACTCTTTTGTTTGGGGGAAATACTGATTTCAAGATCTTGTCAAAAATGATGTGTCAGTCTATTAAAACAAGAACTTAAAACTATGTCTTTAGGGAACTTAAAAGATTTTTTTCCTGTTTCAAGGAAGGCAGCTAGATTCCCAAGCAGGAGAAATCTGTGCACCAAGTCAATTAAAGAGGGCATAATGGTGCGTGTATTGGTTCCTGCTTGTGCATCCATGTATGTGTACACATCTGTATGACTCTGGTACATGGGGACTGAAAGCAGTGTACACAGTAACATTTTGGAAACTAAGGAAGAAAAAGGAAATGAGTCTCAACATACTATTTCTGTTCTCCATCAATACAACCCTTTGCACCTGGCTGTTTGCAAAAAGCCTCGTTGGCCAATGCTGTGTACAAAACATCAGTCCCCGGCAGTCCCATGGGGACTTTTGCCTGGGGGCAAAAAGGCTTTGGGCACGTGTGCCTTCACCCAGTGGGGTAGTGCTGGCTCAGCGGGATTCAGCTCCATCAGCCGATCCAAGGGAAATGAGCTCACAAGTTAGGAGAAGATGAAGTTCTCCATGGCACTGACAGGGACACCGGGAAAGGGACTTTCCTAGGTTCTGGGGACAAACAGTTACTCTAGAAATATTGTTCAATGTTATCTAGTAGAATTATTTTCCTTACAAAACTGGACAAACCCTTATTTCTTACAGTCCTGCTGCATTCCCTGTCCGGGACTAAAAGCTGAGCCTGCTGTGAAGCCCAGAGCAGAGCTCTGGACATCTCCTATAGCACCTACATGCCAGATGGACCTAATCCCCTGGCTGGAATCCAGAATCTCAGGGTGAATCCTGATCCCATTGCAACCGCTGGCAAGAGTCCCACCGGTTTTAGTAAGGTCACCCTCTGGTCTCTGCTCCAGCAGAGCTTTTGGGAGATCCTTCCATACAGGATTTTTTTTCTGAATGAAACTAAGCTGAGTGAGTACTGACTTGTCCAAATTATAACAAAAACGACAGCAATGAAGAAAAAAAAGCCCACCAACAAAATACCAACTTAGAATTACTCTGTTCTGAGCAGATATAATAAAAATATCAGATGCAATATATGGGCATACATTAGCGTTTTGGCTTTGTCTGCTAGGCTGGAATTCCTCACATGCTGACCTCTTGCCCTCCTCCTACTTCTATTTTTCTCTCTCACCACTCCATGAGAAAAAAGGGGGAGAGGAGAAAGAGAGAGAGAATGAGACAGAGAGAGAAGAAAAAAGAGGCAGGGGAAGAGAAAACATGCGAAAGAAGTAAAGACAGCAAAAGAAAGAGAAAGAATGAAAAAAGAAAAAGTGAAAGAGAGAGGAACAGAACAAAAGCAAGCAAGCATGAGTGGGAGAAAGAAAGAAAAGAGAGAGAAATCAATGCACTGCCAGTCGTTTTTTTAGGCTTGTGAAAGTTATGGGGCCCTACATGGAGAAGGCATTACATTTTTTGATCTGCAGCCAGATTCTTAATGAAATAGGAGGGCAGGAGGGAGGCTAATGTGATTCAGCATCTAAAAGCAAGCAGTTGCATCAATAATCTTTAGCACTGGCACTTGTGCTAAGACAAAACATAACAGAGTTTAGAAGACAAGTTGTCAGTGTGATTTGGGGGCCTTTCAGTTATTCAATATAACTCCATTAGGTTTTGGAAGCATAAACAGGTAGCAGGGTTCTGCGCAAGCAATACTCTTAAACCAGTATGTAATTAAAATTGAGCTCTTTGGAGAATAGTTCTACTATATATTACTAGAGGTGACCTCTATTTTATCAATCTCTAGTGAATACCACTATTTGTTTTAGCTTTACCCACTTTCAGTCTAACAAACATAACTACGAAGCAACCGACTGAAGAACTTGAGCTCGGGCTGTGCTCTCTGTTAAGCTCTCACTTCTCAGTTAAAGCAGCTTTAGAAGAGGAGCGCGCTCTCTTCCACTGCTGCCTAACTTCTGCTTCACTTCTCTGGGGAAGTTTTTTAAAAATTTATTTACTTTTATGCGGAAGTTTTAAACTTTGTTTTTAATGTGCATAACATTGGGGTAAACTAGGTTAAAGGAAACCTTTTTTTTTCCTCCCTTCAGCTGGAATAGTACATAAAACTTAGACTGACCTTTAAGGCTAAGCTTTACAAATCTGCCAGTGCAAGGAATTTGGGTAGGATGAAATTCCCACCAAAGAAGGCGTCTCACTTCAAGTTAGTCTATGCATGACTTGATAACCCCTTAAATCCCTCACACAGACCACAAGCTCACTGGAGTTGTATGTAGGGCCTTTTGTCAGGGTCTCCTGCAGGAGAGAAGCTCACTCTGAGGGCTCTGACCGATGGAGTACACTGAAAGAAGAGGTCATAGCCTTCAAGAAGGTGCTCAGGAGTACAAACTGTTAGACCATGAGCCAAATATATTGGATTTTCAAAAATCTTTCACATTAGATACTGAGCTTAAACCCCTATGACCACTGGTCACTGAGCAGAATGGGCTTTCCAACAAGAGCACCCCAAAAAAACTCCCCTGTTCTTACAAGAGCATCTTCTCACTGCAGAAAAACCTTAGGTATGACGAGGACCTGGGCCATAAACACTAGAATTTGAGATGGAAAATTAGCCCAAGCCAGGCAAAGGTTATGCTCCTCAAACATCTCAGCAAAGCCTGGACCATTATTGAACAAGTTGAGCAGCGTAATTATCCAGACGGAAGATGCTAAAAGAAGAACAAGTGCTGGAGTCACAGCATCGTGAATCTTAGTTTCCCACTTAACCATACGAGTCAGTGTAGTCCCTTGGTAATGAACACCTAACACCGATCTATGGCAAGCACTTCCCACAGGCCAGTTCCCAAACACACAACTTAAGACTGAAAGGTATAATTTTGTTTTTATTCTACCTCTTCTCTTCAGATCTCAGGATGCTCATAATGTAAACCACCTATATGTAAAAGTGATTCTAGTTAAGACAATAATTAATTTTGCTGAACTAATACAGAAAGATCTGGGAAAGGGAACGGTGAGAACCACCAGCAACACAATTTATTTTCCCCACTTGTCTTAAATACAGCATTTTGTTCACTGTTCTACATGCCTGTTTATGTTAAAATAATATAGTAAGCTGATTCTGAATTAAAGGAAAAACAGTGTAAGGGAATGTGAATTACTTTACATCCCAAGCATGCAAACCCCCTCTCTTCTATGCCTTATGCTTGCAGAGACTATTTTTTATGATTTTCTCCATTTCTTGCCATTAATGTCATTTGAATTGTCTCCTGGTCTCGTAACACAGAACTGCTGTCTGCCTTCTTCATTAATCTTCGTAATTTTTAAGTAATACAATGGCCTGGCCTCTGCCCTTCAGGGCAGTGGCAATTTAAGAGGGCAAATGTTTTGGGGAGTCGGTTCGAATGCCTAACCCCTGTCTTACTGCACCGTGGTAGAGCCCAGGGTGGTGGTAGGAGGGCAGGGGGTGTTTTAACCCTCCTTCCTGTTTTGCCTTTTAAAATTGTACTAATTTTTTCAAGTGCTTTTATGTTTCCAGGAAGGTCTAAACAATTTTGGCTGTGTAAGGGAAAAGGATGCAAGGATTCATATATAATATTTGGATAGGGAATAGTATCGCCATCGGATGTCTGTTGGTACCTATTTGGTGCACCATGCCTGCACCTGCAGCCCTCCTCAAGCTCCTGGCCAGGGGCGTGAGGAAAGCACTGCAAAAAAGTTTCAGAGATCTCCAAACTTTGCACCACTTTGGGGCTTTTATCTTTAAGGGGAAAAAAAAAAAAAAAGCACAGCTTGCAGCATGGCACTACTGCAGAAAATTATACAGCAATTAATAACAATTTACAAGGCAGCACAACATGTGCTAATAGGTATAAGAAGCAGTGTAAACAAGTACGGAAAACATCACATATCGAGCAAAATTTTCCATGGTGCAGTGCTGAATGTCCCTAGACAAATCATTTTTTTCCGTATTTCACCTGGAAAAATATTCTCCCATAAACAAAGACTATCAGTTAAGGTGTATGGTCCAAGACATAAGCTGAAAAAAACCAGGCTCTGTCCCCGGGTTTATTGGACGCTCAGGGTCTGGCGTTGGGGGGTCTCTTCCCTGGTCATTGGACGAAGTCCCCTTCTGGACCAGTTCACTCCATTGGCGTGATGTGACACAGTATAAAGAAAACAAAGAGAATTGAGTTTAAGCTCATGGAAAGCTAACTCTCTTTGGAGGGAGCCAAAGCGGTAATAAAAACGGTTCCAATGATTTGATCAGCAAAACGAACTAAAAGCAAAGTTTGGAATTAATGAGAGCTCTAGATCAAAACCGTGGATGAGTTTCCTCTCATTAGTGGTTTTTATCATCAGATGTTAGCATTGTTTGAATGAAATTCATTCAAAGACCTCAAATAAAAGCAGTATTTGGTAAAAGAAACCGTGATTCGGGTCTATTAACAAACAGAACATCTTGCTAAATAATTCCTTTATGCACTATTCAGTAATGATGTAAAGCTGGTGCCTTTCTGCTGCCTCAGTGAAACAGCCTTCAGAAAGATCATTAAACCGTCTTTTTGTGAAACAAGCTAAAGAGAACGACCGAAACGTCTGTTATAAGTTTATATTTGTATTCAACTCAATTAGGCCTTAGGATACAGATGAAAGTAAAGTGCAGTTTCCTTCGAGGCCATTTCAGACAGTTAACTTTTTAAAGAAGCACTTCTGAAAACTGCTTCGGATGGAGACTGCAACTTTCCAAGAAGCGTTGCATCACGGCGGCCCGGATCCGACCGACGGGCGGGAGGGGGAGACGCTCGTAAAAATATCAAACAGCTGATCCGTGTGGATCCCGGCCAGAGCTGCC
>NW_009209200.1:0-7062 GCF_000690835.1 Fulmarus glacialis
GGCGGTGGACGTCCCGCCGGAGCTGGGCCACCACCGTGGAGGCGGCGATGGAGATGGGTATGTGTCTCGTGGGTGCAGCTGGCCAGAGGAGGAGACGCGTGTGCCTGGCGAGACGTCTTCGCCGCCGCCTCGTGGGCTGCTGGCGGGGGCGGGAGAGTAGCTCTAGGGCGCGCGGGTACACAACGATTGAGAAACTGGAGTCCTCGTTATGTTTATCCCTTGTACATTTCACAGACCTGAAAATTGAAAAAGGTGAAATTTATGAGGAAAATCTAATTTCCCATTCCTGTTGAATGGATTTAGTTTGATATTGACCTGATTTTACCATGTGCCTGTTGAAGGCCTTAGAGTATATACTGTATGTTAAAGACTGTAATAACTTCAAAAAAAAAATAGTTGATAGCCTAATCCAAATGTAAATAGAGCTACAACACATTGTTACTAGGCTACAACGCATTAATTCATTCATATATTTTCATTTCTCTACCATTAGTTTTTAAGGTTTTCATTATTGCTTTTTTTGATATCTTTAGTAACTAATGAATTTAATTTTGAAGGAGAGTTAGAGAAAGTTTAAAATTTTTAATACATGTATTCAGCCCATTTAGTTATATTCTAAACCAACACTGAAGCATGGTAAGGTATAGAATACAGTCCATAACTAGTTTGTATAGTTTACAGTTTAAGAACAAAATTAACTTTGTATGTAACTCCTACAATGATAGATTCATTGTTAACTAATTATATTAAGTTGTTGTTGCTATGGCAACAAAACTACAACATGGCTACCTTTGTATACATTATTTGTGAAATTTTCACATGTAAATTAAAAGTGATGTGTAACAGTATGAGCTTGTTAAAGGTACAGTTCGATACTGTCAGATAAAGATATGATTGAATATTTTTAAAATCCCAAAGTCCCATGTGAACGCTGAATTTGTGTCTTTAAGGTCACTTTTTCAGTCAAGAAGTTTACAACACATGGATTTAGAGTCAGGTTTTATAGCTTGTAGAAATTGTTGTGTGGCAAGGGTTATTCCACAGTATTTTCACTTTGAAAACATGACAGCCTGTATTTACGACGTAGTGACCGGTCTTGCTTTCATTTCACATTCATTCACACAGTGGGAATTCAGAATTAATCCGTTTCAGTACTGTAGCTCTGCCTGCAATTTTCTTTTCTCCAGAAATTGAGCACTCGCGCGATTACGTTACGATCAGGGCTAAATAATTAAGCATATAACTATTTTAATACTAATTTATATTAGCAAAAACTGTACATAAGAAAAAAAAATATTGTGGAATGACCCCGTAACAGTGTTGAAGATACAAATATGCTGCAGTTAAACTGATTCAGTTAGTGTACGAATGTGTGAGACACACCTTTTTTGCACTTATGTACATAGTCCACGAAAGAAATCCTTGGAACTTATTTTGAATATAAAAAGTCTGTAATAATACAGGAAAAGTTTGTAAAAGAGATAGGTATTACTAAGGCTTTGAAAAGGAGGAGTTTTTTGCTATAAAACTTATCTGAAAGCATGATGTTGCTTTGCTGTTGTAAAAGCTTTGTAGTTTGCCATAGCTTATTATACAGCAGACTGATAACAGGTCAGCTCCAACCTGCAGCACAGAGAAATGGGAAACAGTGCTTAATTAATTAGTAAGGTCACTAGCAAAGATTTGAGTTACCTTTTTTTCTTTTTTAATCGGCCTACATTTTCAAACACACCCTAGGTCATGTTTCTGGTAGGTTGTGTTCTTGGTGAATCCTATTAGGACTGATAGGTCCGTGGCGGCATACGCGCATTTTTCCTAGCACCTAATCCTATTTCTAGCTGGGAGTCTTTATCTGTTAGAGGTGACTGTCATTGCAGCGAGTGTTTTAAATCCCAGAGGAAATGTTGCAACTTGCTGGTTTTTTGTTTTTTGTTTTTTGTTTTTTTTTTTTTTACCGTTTTGGGGCAAGGTAACAAAGTGGAGGGACTGATGAGCAGTGGAAGTACGGGTGGCTTTGGATTGTCTTGGGCCGCTTTCCTCTGCTGTACGACAGCCAAGGTGTCCATCGGAGGGAGCTGCATGGCAGCGCTGCCTGGTGCTGCCGGCTGGGTGTTGGGGCAGGGAGGTGGAGGCTGATGGTGACAGCGTGGCCAGCTTGGTGCTTCGGGCTGAGGTTAACAAGCCCCACTGAGTTGCCACCAAAGGAGAGCACAGCCACGGTCCCCCAGCCTGCTGAGCAGCCTCTTGGTTCCCTTTCCACTGTTCTGGTGGTACTGCCAGGGCTCTGCAGTACCGGGGGGATTTTGGAGAAGCTGAAGCGCCTGTGTTGACCCATTTATTTTTTGTTAGAACAAGTCTGTTTTTCTGCAAAACCCAAGCCCCAGATTTGCTTCGGAAGGGTCACTGGTTTTGCTGTGAGGCTGGTCCCGACTCAAGCAATGAGTTGAGCACCCCAGAGCAGAACCGGTGGGCGGTGGCACCCGATGTTGCCGTCCCCCTTTCCTGCCTGTTCCAGGGTTGGGGGCTGTGGTGTCGCTGCCAAGCGCAAGACCTGCTCTTCGGCCACTGCTGCTGGCATCTCGGAGGTTTCCGACTCCTCGCGATGGCAGCGAGTGCCCAGCCAGCCCGCATTGCACCACAGGGTTTGCTTAAGCGGGTGGCTTGCCAAATCGGAGCCGTAGCGTCGTGCGGTCCCGGTGTCTTTAAAACGGGGAAAAAATCAGATGTTGCCTCCTTCATGGGTGTTATAATAACCTAGATTTTAATAGGAAATAATCAGCTAATTCTAGCCACCATGCTATTAAGGCTTTCCTTTGCCATAATTTTTGTAATCAAGCTCTTTCTCATTTCTAGGATTATGAGAGAAAAATATTTTGCACTATGTGAAATGAATCGTAGCTGGTCAAACTTCTTTTCGTTGGGGTATGAGCATGATCATGACAACACTGCTAAAATCTTTGCTAGTGATCTTTACTGACATCCTCTATTATCAAAAATAACTATATGCCTCTCAAATGAGATATTTAAACATGCAAAAATAACACAACTATTAAATAAAATGAAGTTATTTTTCCAAACACACAACAGAAAGAATTACCTGACACCGAATTACAAGGTTCCAGTTCTTTATTACTGTACACAGATGCTATTTGATAGTGGTGGAAGCCAAATGATTTTGTTGCCATGGCTTTTGTATCCTAGCAGATGAGGGGATGATAAGACCATTCTTAGATTGGATTATGGGATTTTTTTTTTCTTTCCAATTAGCTTTGTTTTAATTATATTTTTATTTTAAATCATGAAAACGAACCGAGAGTCCCCACACTCTTTATTATATCACCTGACAACAAATCACTATTTTTTTTATAAATAGAGAATTGTATTTTAGGCAATCACTAAAATCAAAGCGAGAATGTTCTCCTAAATTGTAAATTTTTAATTTAAATATATAAAAACATTTATACTGTACTGTGTAAAGTAGATCTTTGAAGCACATTCTTCTTTTCATAGGCATTTCTGGTAAAACAAAGTAAGGGAAACATTAGATATCAATTTAATGGTATAGTTTAGAAAATACATACAAACGATTACAGTTAGCCCTGTGGAATTGTAAGAAATTAAATTATCATCGGATCCAGACAGGCATAGGCTAATGCAATATTTCAGTTCCGTAACACGATAGTTCATTCCCTCAACTGCTACCAACAGGGTGTACGCTTTGAATTTATTTTTCTTTTTGCCACGTTATATTGCTGTAGTGCTTGTACGTGCTTTAGAAATGTGCATAATGCTTCTCATTTTAGTATGTTACTTCTATATTGTTATTGTTTATTTTTTGATCTTTTAATAAAGTGTATAAAATTCTTGGTTATGTTTTTTATGGATCCATATCTACACATTAATAGGAGTTTACTTTAAAAACTTTTCAAGTTCCAGTTTATTAGTCCCAAACTTCAAAGGTTCTGATGTAAAAATAATAACAAATGAATTTGATTCAATGTTATATCTAAAGTGTAGAACAACAGAATAAATTTCTTTCCAGAAAGTACCTTCAGTATTTTGAATTCTGTAGCCAGTGCCTCCTTTTTATCGGATGCATTCGGCCTATCATATTAAAGTTACTAACACAAGAAAGACATTTGTATTTTAGAAAAATAAAAAGTAAAACTTTGCAGATGCTGCCTTTTGGTTTCTCTTGTGCCTTAGACCTTCTGAGACACATGTGATGTGCTATGCTTGGTTTGTATTTTTCCGTGCTTCCTTTCTAACCCTATCTGTGATGTGATTAGAGAGGAGATCAGAGCTGTGCATTTGAAGATAACCATGAAGAATAAATTGACTATCATTCAAAGGCCTGCAGCTTTTGTAGCACAGTGATGTGTGTATTAATTTTTCTCTTTCAGCATTTGTGTCAGATATCGTTTTGAACGTCCCAGTGCAATAATACAACAGTAAGCTCCCTTTGGCAGCGGCCTGGATTCCCCAGCTCTCCTCCAAGTGCCCAGCTCATCCCTGGGCTGCTTTGCCAGGCTCACGCCTCCGGCCGGCGCAGGCTGGGAATGCCTCTCGCCGTGGCCCGGAACAACCGCGGCTAAGCTTGGTCTAGACTTCTGCAAGAGAGAATTGCTTCTTGCCAGCTTTGGTTGTCCCTTTTGTAATGTTGCATAGATTTAGAGGTAAGAAAATTGCTCAGTGGCATTGCCACCTGCATGCCAACAGCATTGCTGTAAGAGGGGGCTTTTACCCTTAAACTGGCTTGAGATCGCTGCTCACTCCCTAAAAGCTTTAGCTTTTACTGGCCGGTCTCAACACGTGTGGGGTTCAGCTGGAGGCACCAAGCTGGGTAGCGTGGCTGTGCCGGGCTGCAGCATCGCTCATCTCATGGGCAACAGCAGAAGATGACATCGAGAAGCCCCTGAAGATGTGAGTAACTTAACTCTACTGACGACTGAGTGGTGGTCTGGCCTCGGCACCCAGGCTGCTGCGACACGGGACACCAAGGTGACGGGCGAGCCCAGATCAACAGGAGTGGTTTGATGCCAACACGAGGGAGGGGAGCGCAGCACGGGAGGGATCTTTGGCCATTTTCCCCAGGGATTTCAAGAATCTGACTCTGGGGGAAAAACGAGTTTGAAAGTAAGTATTTCAGGAGATGCAGGTCTGCTAGAGCGGTGCGGCAAGGAGGCACACTGCGGGAGGAGGCTGTGCGGACACCGCTCCTCCCCATCACCTTTAGTAGGGCAAGTTGTTGACTTTGAGACAAGACAGACCGAGCCCAGGATGAATTATGTAAGTGCTTTTTTTCGTCAGCCTGTTTCCCTGACTTCTCCTTGCGGGTTAATTGACTCCATTTGTGTGTCAAGGCCACTTACGGCTTTTTTCTATAAATAACTCGTCTGATGGCACAATTAAATGTCTGAATTGTTCCTAAAGCCAAAAAAGAGGGAGAACTGAAACTTTTCTAAGCAGTGGATGTTGTGGAAGGATGGGATCCTTCCTGAATGGTTACGAGTTTTTATTGCCAGCTTTCCTCTGGTTCGCTTTCTCTGCGGGAAGGGGACAGGGGCTTGCAAGGGATGCTTTCCTTGGAGCTGTGGGAAGGGCTGAGCCTTGGCTGCTTGGAGGCACCAGCTCCGCTTGGGAGAAGCATCCCCCGCAGGGAGGGGTGGGGATGGCAGTCCCGCAGTAGCACTGAAATTCAAGGGGGGCCCATTAACAGGAGATTTTAAATTGTGTTTCAAGGCTGAACAGCATCCCTGGGCCAGGGCTGTGGGATTTTACCCAGGGCTCATTCGTAGAAGTCACAGGAGGAGCTGCTGTAAGCCCCGTTACAGATGAAGTTGGATTAAAGAATCTGAGCAAACTATACATGATACTGTATTTACAGCATGTGTCATTTGGAAATATTACAGCACCTAGCCTATCTATCTTCCTCTCCACTGGGGCACGTTTGTGCGGGAAAGACAAGTTTAATAAAAATCTCCATTTAGTTCTTCAGCTGTTGAAGCTTCAGTGGGAAACATGAGGGAAAAGAATCTATTTTTCAAGGCTTGCCCCATATTCAGATGGGCCTTTGTTGTCCAAAGCCAGTTTTTATTCAATCTGGACTTGGTGCTGGATAAATAGATCCCTTTGATCTATGTATTATGAGAAAAAGGAGACTGGAGAAAAATGTTTGGCTAATCCCCGATGAGTTGTGGATCTAAAATATCCTCTCCAATGCAAGCAGCCGGTTAACCCTTCCCAGGAGGAGTCGTGTCAGAGCGTGTTGCAGCATGAGGAGGAATCGCCCGTCGCCTCTCGCTTGTGCTCTGAGCTGTTATTGCAGACGGTGGACCAATGTGCCCCTTCCAGCCCAGGTGGGACCCTGCCTTGGGTGCATCTCTGAAATGGCAGCACATCCCAAAAAGCGATCCCTGTGAAGGGTCTGGAAGTCCTCTGGGGTGTCTGCAGGCAGGGAGACCTGCACGGAGCTGGAAAGAGCTGCAGCCTGAAGGCCACGGGGATGGGCTTGGAGGAGCAGATGCCCAGCAAGCTGGCTCTGACAGGGTCCTGGAAGATGTTTGCTGCAAATGCCTTTGCCCTTTCCTCCTCATTTTGCCTTTTTCAGGGTGGCTCTGCCGGTCCATTTAGCAGCAGCGTGCTCTGTCCTCTCCCCAGTGGTTCCCACTGCCCTTGCCCTGGATCTGAAGGTGCAAATCCAGCCCCGAGGCGACGGCACTGCGACACCCGCGCCGGCTGCTGCAGCGAGGATCACCGCAGCCAGGCAGGAGGCCGTGGTACGATGCTGCCGCACCGTTTATCTCTTCGCAGCTGCAGCTGGGTTGCACAGAGGTAGTTCTGCTTTGCTCCACGGTGCATGTAAATTATTTGCTCGTAAATGTTATCTGCGCCTTCCCAAGGGAGCTGCTGCCTTCCTCCCCTCTGCAGCCATCGCGCGCTCGAAGCCTGTGTTTATAATCGATGCGGCTTCTGCTTTAATGCTTTACGCCACCGTAATTCAGCTGATCTCCGTGGCAGTGTTTCTGCTGCAGCTCCTGTATGTCCCGCACACGCCGTGGC
>NW_009209201.1:0-8793 GCF_000690835.1 Fulmarus glacialis
CCTTCCAAGGCAGCCGAGGGGCCACGGCGAGGTCCCGCTCCTCTCGCAGCAGAGGACACAACCTTCTGCCCCGCTGCAAAGTAAATGTACCCCGGAGCATGGCAGAGAAGGAACAGAAAAACCCCATTTCCAGGAAAAAAAGAAAAAAAAAAAAAAACCACCCAGAGTCCACGTTGCTTTTATAATTATTTCTCCTTTGTTACAACAAACCAGAAATACAAGATTCCATTGAAACTGGAACAGTTCACAGAATGGCTGAACTTAAAACTTGAGGAGGGGGGAGGAACAGACCCCTTCCCAAACCCACGGGTAAGTGCAGGCAGCTGGTCTGACCGGAGGACGCAGTTTTGGTTACACCGAAAGGCGACAGACAGATTTTGGACCCCGTGTTTTAAAAGAGACAGCTTTACCACACCTTGCCGTCACAGCTGTAATTTTTATGTTCCTTTAAATAAACACTTGTTTTCTTGCAGATACAGAAACCACCGGTGCCATCTGTTCAAACGCAATGCAAAAGAAATTCAAACTTTATCTAGAAACAACAAAAAAACCCAAAACTAAGGGAGTTTTCAACCTGGGAAGTGCTCTGCACTAGGCATTAACAGAACACTGGCTCCCAACAGAAGAGGAAGTTTTGGTGTGACACAAGAAGATTGGCGTGTCTAGAAGGAGCGCTACACCTAAACCTGGCCTGATGGTTCGCCCTGCTGGGATTTTTTTTTTTGTTTCAGATGGGTTAAACTGAACTGCAGGCGCGAACTCAGCCCTTCGGTCACACTTGGGGACAGGGCCGATCCCAAAATGCAACCGTGGAGCTCAAGAGGCACACAAACATGCGATCCCAGCACCGACGAGCGCTTCACCGCGGGCAGCGCACACGCCATGCTGCGCTGCACGGGCACGGCGAGTCACCAGTGGATCAACGGCAGCAGTTCTGTCACATTCATGTTTGGAGTACTCAGGGGAAGAAAAAAAAAAAGATATAAAAAGCAATCCAAAAAAAAAAAGTTTTCATACAACAGATAGTATCAAAACGTTAAAGGAACACACTAAAGTCTGATCTCGGTAGAACAGGGCCGCTCCCTATTCCTGCGGGTCCTTCCAGCATGAATCAGGGTTTCCATTTTTAGCTTATGGGCATCGACATAACACACTAACTTCAACAACAGTCTCTCGGAACGACCTTCAGTCGTTTGTTTCCGGGTCTGTCTGAGCCATGTAAGCATCCAGCTCAGCATCAAGGTGTCCTTTCGTTTTAGACATGTAAGCATCTAATTGGTTGTCCAGCTGCTCCTTGGTCAACGCAGGACGTGCCGATCCTCTTCCTCGTCCTCTGCCTCTGCCACGACCTCCAAAGCCCCCTCGTCCCCGGCCGGCCATGCCGCGACCTTACAGTGAGACAAGATGGTGGTTACACACTCCACGGGGTTTGCTGCGGCTGCCGCTCCTCAGCGCCCGGACAACGCGGCACGCTCGGCAGAGCTGCTTCAGCACCTCCACGGGGAAGTCCTGCAGCAGCTACCCCTCAGCCGACCTCCAGCTCCCGCAGCAGGTCGGGTTCTGCCACACTGGATTAGCTTCCTGGGCTGCTTCTGCTGCAGTCCAGAAGCCCAGAGAGACGTTTGATCCATGACTGAGAGCTACGCTCGTAGCTCAGACTCCCATCTCCCCTGCTCATGTTCCAATCCCACCTACACATTGCATCCTTCTCTCCCATGGAGATCCTGCACATCTCTGGGACAGGCTGAAGCTTTTGGCAAAACGGCAACGCCATTAACCCTTTAAAAGCAAATTTTTCCTACAGACAAGTACTTCAAATTGAGAGGTTTTCAGACTACTTCAGAAGTAGGATACCCAAGAGCCCACGTCGATCAGTATTTGTTTGTCAGGCTAAGAAATAAAGGTACAAGCCAAGGCTGTCAAGAGATACACAGCTTCCCGATAACTGTCTGCTCTAACTCCTACAAACGCTGTGCCAATCCCAAAGTAACATGAGAGAGCACTTGGCTGACGTTCTAACCAAACATCTGCCTGAAACATTAACAACCCTACCATCAACAGCTGTCTCCTGTATTTCCTCTTGCACTCCTGCTTTACTGCTTCTCTGATCTGTCGTCGAAAATAAAGAGCTCATTTACCCAAGACTTGATTCAGTTTCAGACTTTGAATTTAAGTTTATTTTGCAGGGGTTTAGGCTTTCTCCTTTGTTAAATTCTTCCCCTCACTAATTATTTTAAGAGTCTCTTGGTTTACACAGGCTCTGTATCATTTCCTTCTTAA
Source organism: Fulmarus glacialis (assembly GCF_000690835.1). Lineage (NCBI taxonomy): Eukaryota > Metazoa > Chordata > Aves > Procellariiformes > Procellariidae > Fulmarus > Fulmarus glacialis. Next base: position 2,281 of record NW_009209201.1, read on the forward strand.
GTGCGAGGAGACAGCGCAGTCGTCCTCAACACGCCAGAAGATTACTCACTGCCTCGACTACGATTCAAAGCAGTGATAACCGGCAGGAGTGGACAACTTCACTGAGAGTCCCCAGAACTTCTCTAGAACACTGACACAGTCAAGGATCTTGGTGAGGCATAAGGCCTGGCCAGACATTTCAGGAAGGGAAACCTTAATTTAGCACTACGCCCTAACACCAGTTCAAGAATAGAGGGGTTTTGGGGCCGCGTGTACTTACACATGCTAGCCTTAAACAGGGAAGAGAATTAAAGCTTACTTCTACTTATTCAGCAGCAATGTGTCGCTCCTGAAGCTTGTGCGCACTAACCTCTGCCACCAAGTCCTCCACGGCCCATGGCGCCTCTGCCCAGACCACCTCTTCCAGGGCCACCGCGACCTCTAATGCCGCCTCTTCTCAGGCCCATCCTGGGGGATATACCTCGTCCTCCACGAAGCAGGCTCTGACCTTCAATAGAGAAAGGGAATTCAAATCAGAAAGAAATCAGTTTGAGTCGAGCAACAGAATCAGAGTCACACTGTCAAAAAGACAGCGTTACCGATATATAAGCAACTCCAGTTCAGCCACAGCACTGACCTCGGAGTGGGACTCCTCCTCTCAGCAGAGCTCTTGCTCCCCGGCCACCACGCATGGCTCCTCGCGGCAAGCCTCTCTGCCCCATGGACAGTCCTCTTCCTCCCATGGCTCCACGAGCAAGGGGTCCCGCCGGCCGGCCTAATCTTGCCTGAATGTTACTTTTACCGAGGCGTTGCTTTAAGCTCTTCTGGAATAGAAGATTTTTAAGAAACAAGAAAGTCATGCAGCAATCTCAGACTTGCAACACAAACGGCATAGCGATCGCCTATCAATAGAAGTGGTGTGGTTTTTTTTTTTTTTTCATTTTTAAATAAAATAGAGGGTCACCAGCTCTCTGCAATATATAATGAAGCTTCAAAGGAAGACAATCAAATCTGCTCTGGGAGGGATAATTTGTGGAGGTCAAACAGAGAACAAAGACCTTTCCTGGAAGCAAGTGTTTGTACAGAGACAAGAAAGTTTGCAGATTTGGAAGGAACTATTTTTCTCCATTTTTAGCAGTGCTGCTCAGTCCAAATCAAAGCAGACACTTAATCCACAGGCAGCCCACTAATCCTTTCTGCTGGAAGGTGACAGTCCAAGCAAATCCCCGAGATAGAAAGCAACTACCCCTGCTGTGGCACAAGCCTAACCTACCTCCGCAGAGCAAGTGACATCTGTGCAGCCACACGCCATGGATATCATTCCCAGCAGCCTACTGCCCCATCCTGGCTAGGCTTCCACACAGACTAAGGCAACAGCTAGGAAAAGCATCAACTTTTCCATCTATACTACGAAAAGAAAACTATATTGAAGAAATTTACCCTCACCAGAACAACAGCAAAAGTGTCATCTTCGTGTATCTGGCTTTTGAAGTGGTTTTTTTTTTTCCTCCATGTCACGTATGACCAGCCGGCAGACTCCATTTCACAGACAGAGCTGGCTTCCCTTGGGCCAGCCGCAGCAGCTCCTGACCTCAAACGTCTATACCAGAAGTGCTGCAGAGATGGCTCAACTGCTCATAAAGCAGCAGCTGAACTGCCAATTTACATCCCAGTATTGTTAACATACACTGGTACCAATTTGGTCTCCACAGAGCAGGCTATAGCTTCTGCAGGCACCGCTGAACCCTACAAGGAGCTAAGAAGCAACAGTGGGAACCTTCACACTTGTCTCAGGAACAAGAGCTCGAAGAAGGTAAGGTGACAGGAGCTGCCATAAAGGCTGTATTTTACTACAGGTTCCGAGAGTTGCTTAAAGTTATTGCTTGTCTACTTGACCCAAGCCTGTGGACAGCTGAATTGGTTCCTCTAAAATCAGTCTCTTCTGTAGCTGTAGTGGGATTTTAAGGTTTACTGCCTCAGAGTTTAGATAGTCATTCATTTTTCCAACAGCTGTAGCAGCCTAAAATGTTAGCCTCTTTCTTTTGCCCAGCCTCGCTGGCAGAAAGGAATGAGAAAGCATGTGTATGTTCCACATCCAATTATTCATTTGTCACTTACCATGAGAGTTTAACATAAGGTGCTGGACTTTGCACTGAAACAGCCTAAGAGTGCTCGCCCTTCTGCTCTACTTCAGAGCGGCAGCACCTTGGTTTGCTCCAGCTACTAAGTAAAGGCACATCTAAAACCACAGTCAGTATAAAAGTTTTTTACATTAAAACAAACACAGCAGGCTTACGTCAACACTTGTGCACTCAGATGCAGAGGATGCAAAACGCAAACCCACAAATCTAGCACAAGCAGTGCTCCGGAGGAGTTTAGAGAAGTCCTTTCTGAAGCACAGGTGACCCATCACTGGGATCAATGCTCCCCAGCACTTCTGGACACAGCACATCCAGAAGGATCAGAAAAGCTCCTGGTAATACCAAGTATAGCACTTGTGAAAATCCAATCACCACATCAACTTCCAGAGCAACCTGCAATCTTTAAAGAGCAACCCAACATAAACCAGGTTTCCAAATTTCCCTAAAATGCCCTCCCATGCAGCATTTAATTCCAGAAGACCATGAAAATACACCTAGCCCAACATAAAATTCAAATGGGTTTAAGAGCTAAGCCGAAAGACTATTTCTTCCCCATTCCTCTGTGGCACCTCAATTCAACAAGCATTCTCATGCTTTCAATCGAGTTTCACTTACCACTTCTGAAATTCTTAACTTTTCACTTTTTTTTTTTAAGCAGCAAATAATTTAGACTACCATTTCCAGAGCTTTTGTTTACAAGCTCTGCAAGGCTAACAGGCACCACAGTCTGTTTTTACAACAAAAGTCTTAAGAGATCTTAAAAAGCAGCTGCATTCCTCTTTATCAGAGAGTGAGCCCTGGATGTGAGCATGTGTGGCAGGTTTAAGTATTCCAGCTATTTGGTGAGGCAGCTCAGCTAAGAAATTTCCAGGGCTTTCTCCTCATGTGTGAGATAATATACAGAATTATATTTAACTATTGCTGTAGTCAAGTCATGCAGTGGCACTATTTGAACTCACTGCACAGCTATGTAGCATGACCCCACAGGTTTCAGTTTGTGCCCTACACATTTTAAGCTAATCTTACCAGCCTTCCCATTTAAACGTAAGCTTTAAAACTTGCAAAACCCCCTACAGTCTGACAATGAGCAGGCCCTAAACACCTGTCTTCTGTATGTTATTCAGGTTTCTGTTATAGCAAGATTTTGCCCCCTGCCCCTTCCGTAAGCCCAGAGTTATGGAGAAGCACATTAACTGCAGCAGAGAGATCAAGATCTAGCATGTTTGCTTAGGTCTTCTGCTCTACCGACAGAAGGCAATTTGAGGAACACACCGTAATCTGTAGTACCCATCACTGGAATGTGGAACAATAAAGACTCTTTATGTAACAAGAATGCAACACTATGCCTTAAATCCAGGCCTGCATTCTAGCATTCGCAAGCAGTCAAAAAATCAGTTTGTTCATCTGTTCCTCGCAGCCAGCTGCTATCAAGGGAGTGCAGCAAGAGAGGGTGGAGTTGGGGATGGGAGCAACCAGCCTCAACTGGATAGTAAGTACTGGAAACAATCTGCAGCAATTGTAACTGCAGCTAGATTGCGAGATGAAGCACTCGGCAGATCCAGAAACCCAGAATGAGAACATTTCTCTGAAAAAATAGAGAGGAGATATGAACAGCCAGCACAAAAAAAACCCCCAACTCATTAATATTAACCACTAAGTTACAAAGCATTACTTATCTGAAGTAAAAAGTGGGATTTTCTGCAAGTCCCTTCTAGGTCTCTCATTTTCAACTTTCAGGAGCGTTTTTCAAAATCCACCATATCCTGAAAAGCCATCTGCTGGTGACAGGCATCAACAGGCTGCCCCAGAATACGCCACTTTCTCTCACCTGTTTAAGCTTCAAAGCAGCCTGGACAGAAGGTCTATTCTCCATCTGCTGGGCCAGTCTTCTGTTTCTGGCACTGGCTAGCTGCTGCTGCTGCTGCATGGTAGCCCGAATATTCACTGGCATCGGCTGTTTGTTCTTCAGCATGTTAGTAAAGCTTCAAGGTCGAATAAAACGGGTGTTTAAATAAAGCTTTATTACATACATTTATTGGCATTTCATGGTTCTCAAGATTGGATCTCCAGATCCCATGAACCTTATGTAAAGAGTGGTACTTAGGTCACGTCATATGTGATTACGTATTCCTTGTTTTCCACAAGTGTGCAAGAACTGGAAACTCAGAAATGATGTTGTATATTAATTCAGAAGTGATAAAGCTTTAGGTTACTGATTTTAGAAATGGCAGAAGGAATGAAAACAAGCAATAAGCAGAGATGATCATGACAGATGGGAGAGGACATCACAGAAACAGAAAAGCAAACTGAAATCTGACAGCAAAAGCCACATTAACCCTCAAAGGTCTGAGAAAACTGTTTAAAAACTCAAAAGCCAGAAGGCAGCTTTACAAAAGACATCACGCCAAGAACAGACCGGTGTGCCTCTGGTGCACCACAGAACTGGCGCTGTAAGAAATGCCACCACACAAGTGCGCTCACTTGTAAAAACAGTTCACTTGGCAACTTCTTTGGTGCACAAAGAATATTCTGTCTTTAAGAGCTAAACAGGAGCAGAACATACAGCAAGACGGCAAGCCTCCTTAGCAGCAATCCATCAGCTTTCTACTGTGTCCTGGGAGCTACACAAGACTGCAAAAGAAAACACTTACAGATGAGGAATATGGACTGACCAAAATGAAACAGGCCAGCAAGCCTTCCCTGCACTGCACCTCACCACTCGTCCTTCCTGGGGTAAGCTCTGAGCACCGGTTCAGGCTACATCTCACTGCAGCACTTGCTAGAGCAGGAACTGCACGCAAATGGCTCCCTTTAGCCCTGGTTCAATGATACTAACATAGTTAATCCAGGAGTGATTAGTAAGAAAGTGAAACGTAACTGCAGCATCGCTGTTAGTTGTCACGGTAGAACCACAAAAGCTCAATGGCATGGAAAAACAGAAGAATACTTAACAGAAGAAATAAAGAAATCAAGAAAAGAGAGAGATGGAGATGAAGCAAAGCATTTGCCTCTTACAAGGCCCAAAACATTGTTAAAGGGCCTTCGGGCTTGTTTAATGGCCTGCTGCATGCCTCTTACAGGCCAGACCACATGCACGTGTGTCTGCCTCGGACAAAGCAGCAAGCCTGCTGCAGCTTAGGTAACATGCTACCATGCTGCAGCGTCAACTATATAAATGTAAAAACATGTGGAAGAAAAAGGGAGGGTGCGAGGTTTCTCTCTTTTGTTATAACACATCCCACCATATTTATGTGTCGAATAGGTTAATATTAACTGCTATGGATAAATTTCTCCAAAACACTTGCCCTTTTAACCTTGCGTACCACATTTGTTGCAGTTTAAAACAGAGGTGCATAGCCATCTGCTTGTTTTAGTGAGGTTAAAAGAGGGCAGAAACCACGTTGGTTTTTGGACACTGGACAGTGATAATTAAGTAAAAAAATTTCTTATGAGCTGAAGCTGCTGTTGGCTTCCTCACCGCTCGTTCAGAGACATCTTGGTGGTGCTCTTTAGCACAACCTTCGGTGCTGACTGTGCAGCCATCTTCAGATCAAGAGAATCTGCAAAACACGAGAACCAGATTTAACAAACAGCACGGAGATCTTGGGCTTACTTGACTAAACATTAAAAAACCTGCATTCCGTCTCCTTTGGTGGAGAGAATCAAGAACGGGGCAGGTAACAGGTATTCTATTAATGCATTTTTAGTAAGTTTTCTAGGCCACTGCCATGATACAGCAGGTTTAATACATCAGCAAGTTATGCTAACTCATCCTTACAAAGAAGTCATCTTTTTAGAAGATACCATTGGCAGGAGTAATGCTGCAAAAATACAGTCCATCAGCAGTCAAGATGGCACCCAAATGTCTTGTTTAGTACAACATCTAGTGACACTGCCACACTTCCTAAGCTTTTAGTATCAGCAAGATGGAAATCCCAGTTTATTTTAAACAGACACGTACCATATGCTCGGCAATAAAATTCCAAAATTACCCTACAGAAGTCCCATATGCTTTAAAAATGTTAAGGTTCCATCCTCCCATTATGACTGCCACCACTTGGACACAGATAAACTGTAAGGGGGCGGTCACTTCGGCTTTTTAATATCTAATACTCTGGTAGGCAGCTCATCTGCAGTCCTAATGCGGTTCTCTAACACGAGAACCTGCCACATGCCTCATGAAAGCAGCAAAAGGATTTAAACTCGGCTCTTACTCATCTTTCGAGCACAGCTCAAGCCCCAGTGCTTTTGCAGTGGTGAATACTACTGAAATGTGCAAAGCTCAAACCCACTAACTATGCAAATCGATTTTTTTTTTAATAATTATATCAAATTTAATGCTCTTAAATGACTGCCGAAAAGTACTCACCCTCAAAATTCCTTGAACAAAATG
>NW_009209202.1:0-2617 GCF_000690835.1 Fulmarus glacialis
GGCTTAGGCAGCAGGTTGCTGCGGAGGGGCTGGATGTGTGCACGGTCTGTACGTGTAGGTGTGTTTGGTCTTTCCATACATTTGGCCGGCGCGTGGGTCGGTGTGACTCGGGAGAGGTGGGCTGTGGGTCGGGCAGAAGGGCATGGCTGCGGTCTGCCAGGGAAACCCAGGCTCTCCGCCTGAACTCTGGAGTCCCTCTGGCAGGTGTAAGGGTGTTTCTTCTGGATGCCCTTAGGCCAAGCCATCTTCAGCTTGGCCCAAATGTGCATCTCAGTGTTGTTTCCAGTCCAGGGACAATCCTCTCTCCCACTGTGGCAAAAGTCTGTGCTTATTTCATCATTATCTTTTTTCCCCCTCTGTGAAACAGGCAACTACAGTAAACTTCGGCTGAGACTTTGCTCTGTGTTTGAAGAACAATTTTCCATCAGCCCAATAGTGAGTGGCCTTTCAGAGGAGCAATGAGTTTTACTACCAGCCGCCTCTGCTTCGCCGAGGGTCACTCTGGCCTTTTATCTTGTAACTCTTGTTCAGAACAGTTGTTAGACAATTAGCTAAACATACCAGGAGCAATGGCATTGGCCTCTCCTTGTGCAGGCCTAAGTGCTCTGCATCCACCAGATCTAAAATGTCAGCCTGTGTGTTCGCTTTGGAGCTGGGCTCCCAGACTCTGCACTGCCGTCACCACCCCTGCCATTTCAAGAGGCCGCACTGCACCCCTTGTCCAGCAGAGCTCTTCCCCTTCACTTCCAGACCAATGTTTTTTTCTGGTTCGTCATGGCGGAAACGCCAGATCCAAAGGCCAGCTGAAGTCGTTCAGAGCTTCCTGCTGGTTTAAACCAAACCTGCCTGTCTGCAGTTGCCAGGTATACAGGGCACCCTCTTGACGGATGTTGCAAGAAACAGGGCAGTGATTCCTACCCAAAGAGAAACAGCCCCATGTTTTGGGTCCTGGTGGAGACTGGCCCTTCTGCGAAATACCCTGGGCACCTCAGGCCAATGTGATTTAAAAGAAAAATTAAAATGGACCTAGTCACCTGGACAGGCACAATGTGTTAGACTGCTTCAACATGAAAACTCAAGATCTCCTGCACATTGCATGGCTCCTGAAATTTCTTTCTAGTTCCCAGTGGGGTTATTATTCTCTGTCAGTTTACACATGTCAGGAGTGCAGAGATGTCTGTGTTCAGCAAGAGTAAAATCAGTGAAAAATAGATCCACTGTGTGTATAAGCGGATTGAGGTTAAGGAGAACATCACACAGGGTAAATGTCCGGACAGTTGCGTGCAGGGTAACATACTGGCTGGGAGAAAACCACTTTGTCAACATTGGCTATGTTCCCCGCAAGCACAATCCCAGTGGTGACTTGCCTGTTCCCCAAGCAACAGGGAGAAAAAGTGAACCTGTTGATGAAAATACTGAATATCATACCTCTATTCCACTACTAGAGGTAGTCCGATGAACCCACACCACGCCAAGCTGGCGTGAAAAATTGGAGCCCCTTGGCTTTTTAGGAATTGGCAGGCATATGGTTTATTCTTGAAGATGTGAGCAGAAGTCCCCTACGATGGAAAGAAAAACCTGTCATGGGTAAGGAGGTGTTGCCAGCCTTCTCTTCGGGAGTAACTGGATTTATGATGTGGAGGCAAGCGGGGAGAATTTGCCGAGGCGGTCCGGATCCCCGGCGGAGGGGGGCAGGATCCGTCCCGCCCTGTATAAAAGTAACACAGACCACGAGGGACAAAGAAACGCCGGGCGGCAGGATCGGACCCCCCCGGGCTGAGCCAGCCCCGGCCGGCGGCACCCGAGGAGCATTCGAGGGAAAAGGTGCCTTTCCTTTGCCGGTCTGCGGGTACGGGGCGGCTGGGGAAGCCCTCACTTCTCACACCTCGCATCTGTGTTCGCCTCGGCCATTGCGTCCTTTTCAAATGTATATATGTACCCCTCGGCTCCGCCGCATCGCCTTTGAAGATGTTTACCCAGAGAGACGGCACTGCGGAAGCACTTTATTGCAATATAATGCACTGGGGGAAAAAATAGAAGGGGCTCATTATTGCGGTTGATAAACATAGGAAAAGCACATGGCTGACCTTTCATTTGTACAATTAATTGTTCCAGCAGAAAGAAAATGAGTCTTAATTGTGCACAGCTTCCTAGCGGATCAGCTGTGTGTGCCCCTCCGCGCTCAGGGAAAATCGCTGCGAAGTTTTCCTGAAGGCAGGGAAAAGAAGAAAGGAAGATCGCTAATGCCCTGACCACCCCCCCTCCTCCCCCCCCAGTTCTCCCCCAAAGAGAAAGAACATTGAACTATAGTTCTATTTAAGCAACCTGCAGCATTTCCTTCAGTCCTGTAAAACGGACTTTTCCTCATGCGTTTTCAGTGCTGTTTAGCGCCTATGACGAGGAAATATTTTCTAATGCGCAATCAAACCCCACTTCACTTAGCCTACTTCAGGGTTAGCCCAAAGCAGCACCTTAAACCTGCGCTCTGAATTTGGCTGTCAAATCACGTTGATAGCAGTGGGTGGTCACGGTTAGGCGCGGGACTTCCCAAGCCCTGCGCTGGTACCCGAACGGTTCGCTGCCTGCGGGCTCCGAAGGGCTGGTTACCATGTCCTCA
>NW_009209203.1:0-58810 GCF_000690835.1 Fulmarus glacialis
GAGCTTGTCCAGGTCCCTCTGGATGGCTTTGCTTTTGTAAATATAGTCTTGGTATACATATTTTAGCTTAGTTTCATCCAAACTGTTCTTAGCAGTCTGTCTTCCAATTTTCACGCATAGGTTTTTTGTGAGGCTTTTTCCACCCCCCCCGGGGTAGTGTTAGGCTAAGCAATGCAAGCCATTTATTAACTGCAAACTTGCTTGTCCCACAGTCAGAAGAGACTATCTTTGTAAGTAACTGTTGCTGTTGTAAGAGATACAAAATCTGGAAGATAATTTGCAGGTGTGGTTGTTTGTAATGAACAGAAAGAGTTTGAGTTCAGTGGTTGTTTGGAAAGCTTCAGAAAAAACGTACTGAGGTTTTAACAGGAAAGTACAAATACAAGAAACAAGTGACCTTTTAGTAACTGTGAATTACAAATACTGAAATATGTATAGGGCAGAGAGGCAGGAAACAAATAAAGTAATCCATTTTAACTGAAGCTACACAGCAATTTTGAAAACAATGTAAAGGTTGCCTACCATCCCTTGCTTCTGAATGAATGTAGAGAAAATAGTACGTATACTGGATGTTTTTTCCACAGATCTTTCCTAACGGTAAAGAAGGGTTTGGTTTTAATTAAATAATATTTTACTGGGTTGGGCGCAACGTAGCTTTTCATATGTTGCATTTAGGTACTATTTCACAGTACAAATTACAGGAGATGCTTCTGATTCACTCAGCCAGAAACTTCTCAGAATCCAGAGGTTTTTAGACTAGAGGTGCTGTAGAGGTATAGAGAGTGAGTTTAATCTGTAACAAACCTAGTAAGTAGAAGGGAGCAAGAGAAGCCTTATTCATTTAGTTCTTGCTCATTCATGGAGGGAATTTAAAGGAGCAAAAATTAGGTGAAAAATATGTTTTGAAGGCTGGGTTGACACTATGGCCTTCATTCTGTTTCATAGTTGTTTCAGCTCAGGGTGTGAAAGACTTGTGTGCTGTATCAGCTGTAACTGCTGTGTCAGCAAAGCTCTGAGTGCAAACACAGGTATGTTATTTGGGTTATTTCTGACAATAACTTCTTTGTGAGCATGTGCTGCATCTGCTTGTGAAGACATTGTCAAGTGGGACATATGAAATAGCTATAGCAACAGAAAATCTTTAGCATAGTTAAAGCCTATATTTAAATACTCTATTTACAGAAGCATTGGTTTTAGAACAAAGGCAGTCTAAGAAGTAAAACAAGAAAAATTCAATCCCAATGTCTTTTAAAGTGAATGCAGAAACTCTGTGTGTGCACTTTATTTCTACGCTTACACATAATGCAAAAGGAAAAATTTTCCACTCATCTATTTACTTTCTTGCCTTTTCTGTTTTTGAACAGTACTATTTGCTTGCTACTTTGATATTTCTTGTTGTCTCAATCAGTGATATTGATAAAACTGGGAGTAAAATTGCCTGTGAGTTGGGTGGAAAGAACTGAGTGACTGAAGTGCTCAAATTGCAAGTGAACATAAACTGTACCTACCTTCATTTACTCTTTACTGTATAATTGGCCAACCATTTTTGTTTGCTGTTTCCTTATTTTTTTCTGTAGCTCATTTTCTCTTCCTCTTTCTTCGGTCCTTTCCTACTCCTATCTGCCTTCTGTATCATTATGCAGCATTTTCCAAACTTTGTTTTTAAAAGAGACACTTGCATGCCTCCCGTACATAAGTTTTGAGTTGAAGAAACTTCTTTATTCCTATTTAATGGATAGAAAAATTAGGGCAGCAGGAGATTGTGACTTGTCTTTGGACAGAGTTTGTAGTTTTCTACATCAGTAGCTTACTGCCAATCTCATTTATGTTAGAAAGGGAGCTTGAGGGAACTCAACACCCTAGATCATGAAGTGATAAGGAACACTTAATAGAAAGCTAATAAAGATTTTCTGTCAAGAGAGTTTCTTACCTGCCTTTATTGTAGCATGCATACTGTTGAAGTAAGTAGTGCGGTGCCGAGTCCTTCTCAGCTCTGTGTTAAAGGGGGGGAAAAAAAAAACCAACCACCACCAAATGCAAATAATTATTTAATGATATTCCAGAATACAAGCACTGAGAAGAACAGAATCTCCCTCTGATTTACATTCAGCAATTTTTTTTTTAATATAGTCAAAATCACAGCGATAGGTAAATTCATTGATGTCTATTACTGTTAAAATTGTAATGCTAGATAGACATAATAAACATAGAGAGGAGGAGAAGAGAGGAGGTGGGCAGAGGAAAAGAGAAGGGAAACCTCTTTGTCTGGTTTCTGTTGTGTTCCCAGAGTGCACTCATAAAAGGTCACTGAATATTAAATAGCAAGCTCATGTATATTGTCTTCCTATTATATAGGACACTGGATTTCATGCGATCTATCAGGCTGTCTTGTTTTTCCTGTACATGTTTGGTTTGAAACTGTCAATCTGCAGTAGGCACTAACATAGTGATAAGATGAGTTTTGACTGGGGTTATCAGGAAAGTAACTTCCCCAATCTCTCTTCTGTCTATTAGAAATCAAATACGTTTAATCTGAATAGATCTTATTTGGGGTGAAAGCGCTTTCACTAGGATTGGGATATTAAGGAGTTGAAAAATCACTTTAGAAGACACTAGTTATTGTTGTAGTTATAACACAGTTTATTTTATCTCTCTCAATTAATTAAAATATGTCTCAGCTGAAGAGTACATTTGACTAGAATTAGTGAGATCAAATCCTGTCTTGTTTACTTATGCAGGTATGTTACCCTTGTTGGACCTTGTGAGGCTATCGCACTGTAAGGTATTTGTCAAAGGAAGACAGGGCCCCAGGTTTCCCTTCCAGCCAAAGGGGAGATAGGGCTGGAATATGAATCAAGTCTTTAACTGTATCCCATTATAACATTGAAAGTGACAGAGTAAGAGAGTTAAGCATGTGTGACATTGTTACTTCGGGCCAGTGTGCAACCGCAAAGGCAAATTGAGGACTGTGATGGCATTTAGCCTGAGTCAAGGAAAGGCTAGTGTTGGGATTCCTAAAATACATGGTGAGTGCTAAAAATATGTTTCAACTGGTACTATGTTATTGTCTCTTCTCCAGGTCAAGGATCCATCTTTCTCTGTCTCTTTATAGAATTTAACACTATGGTATTGTGGTCCATGGCTAGAACTCCCACACATAATAGTAATACAGATTTATAAATAGCAATGACCTATGTGTAACCTATGTGAAGTAAAATACTGCTTTCTGTTCTCTGTAAGTAGCTAATTCATTTCTAGAATTTTATAGGCTCCACACTAAGATGTCTGTGTCTTTGTGCAATAATGCTGAATTTTTAGATGGTGAAACTGACGGACATGGACCTACGTAGGATATAGTTCATCTTACACAGAAAGAAGAGATTTCTTTTCATGACAAGAACTATTGATTGACTGATCTATTTCTCAAAAATGCTGCTAGCTGTATCTGTGTGTTTCTTACAGTGATCAGTTGCTGAGTATCCCCTTCAGTAAATCTTCATTGGCACTTAAAAACATCTTTCTTATTTTAAGTAATTATAAAATAACTTAGTTAAAGAAATATTTCTAAGTTTTTCTTTGCATGTAGAAGTTCTGTTTCATTTTTTGGAGGAGGATATGTAACAAAGTACATCACAGGACATTTTGTAATCTTTTCAGATATACCTGGCCTTTCATTAAAGCCAATCAAATATAATTTTCTTTAGGTTTGGAGTTTCCATGTAATGAAAAAAAGCTGCTGTACATGTGAGCTGGCCAGGTGGAATAAAAATAGTTATCATAATATTATTTGCAGGAAAAAATTAGAGCAAAGACTAATTCCACAACTTTCACGCTCAACCTGAACACAACTGTAGACAAATGTGTAAGTTATGGTAACTAATTTGTATCTGCTTAACTTCTTGCAAAATAGCTTGTGATTAAATACAGAAGTAATTGAGAAAAATGGTAGAGTTCCAAGGCATTTTAATATGTTTAGATGGAAGGAGTTGGAGTTGGCAGAATTTTATAGCTATTCAGAACACACATCCTGGGACTCTTGTGATTAATCTCACCACTTAACCCTAGAGCTGTTGCACTGAGGATCAGAAAAGATTTGCGCTTTTAGCAACACTCATGTAAAGCGAAGGATTATATAAGAGTAAACAAGTTCTGGGTTTTGTGCTTTGGAGCTCACAACGTACAATGTTTTTTCTGGTATGTATAATAGAAAGTAGTTCAGTAATTTTTCACTGTTTATTGTGGGTGTGGTTTATTTGCTTATGAGTTGTTCAGGGTTTTTTTTCTTTTTACATTTTGTAATTACCTTGTAACAAGCTCAAAGACTTTGAAACTTAATTATCAAAATATTCTTAGTTGCTAGTTTTTGTATTTCATTGGATGCGTTTTCATACGTTTTGTCTGAGAGAGCAGCGAATGGACAAAAACGGGTGCTTTGAGGAACAAGTAATGAGCTGTTTCACTTAAAAGGCAGTGATTCAACTCCAACCTAGTTGCAGGACTGAAAAGTTTTACATCTCACTGATGTAAACTCCATGGTTGTATTTTAAAAATACAATTGCATATTGTATTGTTTTAATTAAATTACTGAATATTTTTATTTTTACACAGTTATATTGAGTGGACAAATTTATATTTTTTCCATCTTTGATTCCTTCATATTATAAGATCTTAATTTGCTTTATTGCTTTTGAGGAGGAATGTTGGAAGCATGACAGTTGATAGCAGGATTGCAGTAATTCTTACCGAAAGTGGAACTGGTACTTAGTATGGCATCTACTGACAATAGTTGATAATACCATTGTATATAAGTGTACGTTTATGAGCTGTTTATGAATTATGATTATGTAATTTCTAATCTGTATTGGATTAACCACTTAGAAATGGATCTGTTAGTGCCAATTCAAGAGAGAGTTATTGTATTCATTTTATGAAGAGCTTTCAATCAAAACATGTAATTTCTTTCTGTCTGAGACAGGAGAGTGGGACATGCATCAAATACAAGCTTTTTGTTGCACCTGGTAAGAATTGTAAGGCTAGTATGCAAACTAGCTCCTCAATTTAAAATGTATACTTACAGTTCCCCAGAGTGACATTGTAGTGGGCTAGAACAAAATTCTTTTTCTATTGTTGCTTCCTGTGTTTTGTAGTTTTCTTCTATTTTTATTCTTTAAATTGTGGAATTGCAAACTTCATGTGGAATTAGAAGAAAGATGTTCAGCTTTAACTGACCAACAATAATGGCTCAACAAGTCATATGTAAAACATGGAGATTTAAGAGCTAAGGAGAACATCCTTAATTGCTGCGGAGCTAGAGCCATTAGACTGAACTCTAAACAAAAGGAGCTCACTGAATTCCCCTAGGCTCTGTATCTGTTTCCATATGGATGGAATAGTTTTGCCATGCCACGATTTTAAAATATGGCTGCTACTCAATGATACAGGCCTTGTGTAATTAATTGCTGAGTTAAGGTGCCTGAAAGAAGCTTATACAACTTCCTTGTAAGTGGCAGTATATGCATTAGAATGGCAAAAACTGTATTTGCATGGTGAAAGGAGTTCCAGTTCTCCTTGGTATTACTGAGCAAGAAACTGGAATCCTAACCAGGTATCCATATAAGGTGAGAGAAGACCCTTGTACCCTTTTTGGATTACCTTGCCCATGTATTCAGGCCAGAAATAATTTCTGATCTATTTGCCAAGTTGGTATGCTTATTTCCACTCCCCTGGGACTTCTGTTACGTTTATTGTACTGACTAGATTTGGCTTGGGGAAAGAATCAGGCTTGGGTAGCAAATAACTTTCTCCAGAAGCCGTGCCTTACTTCAGAAATTTAAAACAATAATAGCAAATGAGGTAGGGGATTACTTGCCGTTGCTCCGTATAACTATTTTGAGTCAGATTTGCAGAAATGCTGAGTGCAAAAGTATAGCTTTCTATGCCTTTAATACAACTTGATATGAAAATGATGCATACCTCCGAAAAGTAGACCTAGGTCCATAACCTGGACAGGAGAATGACAAAATTAATTTGGAGTGTTAATTTCCCCGTACTTCAGTTTTGCAGGTATAAGATAGGAATAATTGCACGACCTAATTGCTTGGGAGTGTTGTGAAGATATATTCACTCATATTTATGAAGCACTTGGGTATTATCATGAGAATGCCACGGACATTCCTTTGAGGAAATTAGTAATCCTGTGGTGTAGGGGTTAGGCCATTTAGATAAGGCCTTTCTTACATACCGAATTCCAGCAGAAGCACTGAGTAATTACCCATTTCAGAACATACTATATTCTGTGCTCCCGATGTGTGCACCTTAATGCACACATGCAAGGCAGTCAAGTAAAGATGATATGGCAGACTTGACTCTGGAATTTCCTTGTTTGAGTGACTAAATCTGAGGATAAGTGTTTGTCTAGGATTTAATATTATTTGACATAGCTTTTGCTCTATTTTCTTTTTTTTCTATGCTCTTTTTTGCTATCTCAAGTTTTTGAAAGTACTTACGCTAAATTGATCCTGTGGCAATTTAGGATTGTGGCAGGTTTTGTTTCATAAATTATACCATGCCTCAAAACATGCATTACAAAGTTAACATCAACCTTCAGATTAAGTGCTGATTTAAAGACATTTTTATATGTGCAATCCCAAAATAAAATGCTATTTTAATATAAAAAAGTTGTTCTGTCAGAGTGATTAAAATTTTGGTAACACTGAGTGTGTGGCTCTCACTGTTGGTTTGTTAGTCTCTAGTAATCATTAGAGAGCTTTGTAAAGTTATAAAATGCTAATAGCTCATGAGTAAATCATCTACCTCACATAATTTTATCATTTTATACTGTTTGTAACCTTTAAAGCAGTATCTTTGTGTGTGTGTATGTGTGTGTGTGTCTGATTTGGAGACTGAGGGAAGTGAAATAGGAAATGGGTACAGCTGCAAACAGCTTCCGTGGGTTTCCGATAACACTGGAGAATTACTTAGTGAGGAAATGAAGGGCCAGTGACCGCACGGTAGTATTGGCTTCATTTTAACAAAGGAAATCTTTGTTGTTTAACTACTTGTGGGTTTTAATCCCAATTGACCTAATATTTTAGAACTTGAATAAAACTAGTATTACTACATTGCACACTAATGTGATTTAAAGTTAAATAAAGATCCAAACACTGGAATTGTTCTTGTTACTTCTGTAGCTGGCAAATAATGCCAGGCTCAATTATTGTTCATTTATGTCACACAGCTTGAAGCGTATGTAGCAGCCTCCATGAGCCCAACTGTTTACCTGTCACATGCAGAGAAAATAAAGTATTTGATTACACTGTCTGTAGAACAGATTATTTTTTTTTCTTTACCTTTGCTGAAAATGTGACCAGAATTAACCCAAATGTTTGTTAAACTCCTGCAACCAAAGAGGATTACATGAGTAGACAAAAGTTTGTATAGACATACATTTAGAATAAGAGTTTAATTCTGCAAAAAGCTACTGTTATTTTCCTTTTTAAATACTGTTTAAAGCACAGGAAGTGCTATTAGACTAGTGGTTTTCAACCTGGTCTTTTTTGGAACTGGGAAAACAAGTTCATATCTGTGAAATTTCTAATAACATCTTCACATCCACTCACTCTACATTATTTAGGACTTGCAAAGATAGGAAATTTGCTATACTGTAGGCAGCTATTTTAAAAATTAGTTGCAAGCATTTATGTAGAGATCGCTTCTTTTAAATTTTAGGTGGTGACGTTGGGGCTTTTTTAAAATTTATTTATTTAATTTATTCTCTTACATCTCTTCGGAAAAAGAGAAGTGGTAGGAGCTGGGAAAATTAACGGGAAGCACAGCAGTCCTTCCCTTCTCCTTTTTCTGTCCCTGGAACTACATAAAAACTTCAGGTCATACTCTGCATGATCTATGTTGTAAAGCAGGAGTTTAAAAGAAAGTGAGGTTTTCTTTCGATTTTCCCATATTCTGATGCAGAAATGGTGATGGAGACAGACGCCCTCTGTATCGTATGTTCTTTTGAGCTGGAATATATAACGTGCAAAATTATAATTCTAGCCGAGGAAGAGACAGTGATCAGATACTGTTATGAGCCACTTGCATAGTACTACCTTCATACAGTATAATGGCTTTCAGAGATATTAGTCTTTCCTTGATAGGCTCTCTGAGTAGTGTAACTTAATGGAGTTTGTGTATATAACAACACTATAACGTTAGTATTGATTAATTTCCGATTAAGAGAAGATTACTCAGAATTAGTGCCCTGATTCACATCTAGCTTGGCTTGATTTTTGAGTGACAAAAATAAAAGATCAATACCAGCAGAAATACAGTTCTACATGAAGTAATATGATCTTTCTGTCTGAAAAATTCACAGTGGAGACACAGTCAAAGGCTAACTAGGAGTCAGCTATAAAATTGTTTTTCAGCTTTTCTGAGAGCTGAGACAAGACCTTTGGCAGCAGTTTATGTGATCATCTCTGTTATGAGTGTTGCATGGAGGTCTTTACATATGGTTCGGTTACAAAAGCAGTTCCCTTTAAATCAGTAGATAAAAGACTGCAGTGCATTCCAGACTTGTTCTAGTAGT
The DNA here is from genome assembly GCF_000690835.1 of Fulmarus glacialis. Lineage (NCBI taxonomy): Eukaryota > Metazoa > Chordata > Aves > Procellariiformes > Procellariidae > Fulmarus > Fulmarus glacialis. Next base: position 8,585 of record NW_009209203.1, read on the forward strand.
ATTCTGTCTTGTAAATATAGGAAATAGCATGCAATTAAAACAAAAAAAGAAGAAAAGAAGAAGAAGGAAAAAAAAAAAAGGCAGCAGCATTGTATAAATCTCCAAATTCTCACTTAGAAACTAATATTTTAGGGTTTAGATGTATGCGGAGTTAGGGGGCCTCAAAAGAAAGCCTGAAAGCCTGTAATGGTGTTGGAAATATCCTAATATTCTTAGTGTCATTTGAACAACTTGCTCTGTACTTTTGTAAATACATATGTCATCCATAAACCCTTCTTAACATCAAAGGAGAGAAGATAATAAGGACAATTGTATCTAACAGAGTTGTTATACTGTTGCCTCAACTTTCCTTTCATATGAAAGATTTAAATGAGTAGCTGAAAAAAATTCCAAGAAGATTATTTGTAGGCTTAAGGCTGCCCAGAACCCTGAAATATCTCAAGGTGCTAATCTGTATCTCATTTATCCCTATACAGAGAACACTGGAATAAGGCAGTTCTTCTTAAAGAAAAAAAAAATAATTGTTTTTATTCATAGTGTTAGATCATGTGATGTTTTTTCTGGCATGCTACTCTTAGTTCCTGCATCAGTTCTTTCAAGATAAAAACTTTTACATTCAGTGTCAGTGCTGTGATAAATGTTGAAAAAGCCTCTGCCAAATCACATTTTTAATGTATCTTTTTCAAGTCTCTCAAAAACTTTCTGTATTTCAACAATAGAAATATAGTTCTGTTTGTTGGCTTTTTAAGGAGGCACATTCTTGAACTTGTCTACATTTTCAATTTTAGAAGACTGTTTTCAAATTGGGTGGCCAGTTCTGAAGTTGACAAAGCAAGATCAACCATCTCTTGCAACTGATGAGCTTTCTTAAGGAAATCCTCATGGTTTGAATTAATAAAAAACAAATAATGAAATAAATAAAACATATAGACACACACAAAAAAAATCCAATTATGAACATTTGGAGGGTGAATTTCCCCCTTCCATAGGGGGGGAAAATATCTTCAAAATTTGGAGGGAATGGATTTTGTCCGTAACAGTCAGTTAGCTAGTTTCATATCCATTCTCTACAAATTAAATTATTAGTTAATTAAATATTATTTTTCACATTTTAGTATTTTAAAATGTAATGTTAGTTAAATAAAACATTGTGACTTTCTCAGATGAGTTTGTCTTTCATGAATTAATAATTTTATCTAGATTAAAATGAACATTTTTAATATTGAACTGTATTTTGTGTGGCTACTTGTTCCCCTGGGTTTTTTTGGCTTGTTTGGTGGCATCAATTACTAGTATGGTGGTGTAATGGAATTATGAGCTACATCTAAGTATGAAAGACTTCTGTTTTGTGCCGACAGTATTTTTATGACCTGTACACATTTAGGTCCAGTGGGTGGTCTCATTTGTCTTTGTGTAGATGGAGTCTTGGATGTGCTAAGACAACTGAGATCAAAACCCTCCCTTTACGGTTTTGTTTCCAGGGTTGTTATGGTAAGAGAGACCACATTTAAGACTAGTATTTGGAAACTGTTTTCCCAAAAGGTACTTCCTTATTATAATATGCTAAATACTAGGAAGCTTTAACTAGACATTTTAATTTATTATTTCACTTAGAGCAGATCACTGTAACTTATGAAAAAGTTTTAAACAGCTGTTCTCATACTTTGCAAAAAAAAAAAAAATTCAAGTAGTATCAAACTTTAAACATAATACATTTTCCTGTTTGTAGAATTTTATTAAATACTAAAAAAGAGTTCAATAATTTCTCATGTTACTTGCAGTCATTCTCAACCAATGCTGTCATTAGTTACAAGCTGTAATTGCAACTAAAACACTCTTCTGTGACTAAAAAACAGTCTTAGTAAAAACAGTTGAATTGCATAAGAGCAATTTTGACATCAAGACAATAGCCAACATGGAAACCTGCTCTGATATTTCTCTTTGAAATGTGTATTCTTAACTCACTGTAATAACTTTTTAAATCTCTGTTTTAAAGTTTAGGTTGTTTGTGTAGCGAGGTGTAGTTGCAATGCGCGTAGACTTCGACTTTATGGTTGTTGCTATTTAACTGTAACTACAAATCTGCTTGTTGATGAATACTTTCAGTTAACTCAATGCAAAAATTTCAAAATTAAATTTTCTTTAGCTACCTTGCATTTCAGAGACAATATTTACCAACTGTAAATAGCTATTACAGCAGAGTAAATTCCAAAGACTATGTCCGTTCTTCCTTTGTGAATTTGTCAGTCTTCCCTAATCCATGTGTGTGTCGCAACAGTTTTATGGGAGATTAATTGTGAAATTGTAAAACTTACGTGGCAGAGGAAGTGACCTTAAAACTAACCTCAATCCTTTAATAATTGGTCTTAAATACTTATCTCACCTGATCGTGATTTTTTTAAAACATATTAACAACTCAGTGCTGGTTACAGTAAGCTGAAAAATGCATTTTCTTTGTTCAGGGGGAAAAAAAAAAAGCCAAGTTTGGAAAAGAGTGTGGGGTTTCTTTCTTCGTTCAAGCACTATAAATGCAGTAAGATCATGTCAGGTTTGAAAAGATCTTTCAAGACGATGTGGGATTTTAATGGCAATAATTCTGTACTTAATTAATAAAGATTGTATGTCTCAAAATGAGATAATGAAGGCAAGTGATGCAGATCAGGTTACTTAAAGAGTTAATTACTGAAGGCATTTGAGCTTTGAATTGGTGTGGCTTTAGTGTACCAGATGGTGCTGAAGGCAAGAGTATTTTTGCAAAGTAAGCAAAGAGATAACAAAAATGTATAGCGTTCTGTTGATAGTAAGATCAAAGTTCATTCTACAGGAAATTTATCATCACTTACTAGTTTCCTTTCAATAATGATACTTGGGTTTTGTTGTTTTATTTTCCATTTAAAATTATTTTAGCTATTTTTTTATTATTGATTAAGTACCATTTTTTTGTGATTTCATCATCTACTGCTTATGACTTACAGTTCTGGTTTTTATCTTCTTCTGTATCAGAGACAAACTAGCAAAAGAATATGATTGACAATGAAACTGGACATATCCTAAATGCTTTCGAGTACTCAGAATGCAGGATCTTAGACTTAGGTTTATTTTTCTAATATAGCTATTTGGGGGTGTGTGATTTTTTAGATATATTTCTTCTTATTATTCCCCAAATAGTTTTACTAGCAAAAGAATTACTACAGAAGCAGTTATACCACTGTGTTAGTAAATCCAGACTGAAAATAATGTACTCCGTGACTAATCAGAGTATACAAAACTATATGGTTTACTTTTGTAGAATACATTTGAGCAGTTTTCTATAATTATTTGATCACTAAACACAGATTTTTATACTTCATTTGAAATCTAGTTGAAATTGAAGCTCTACAATGTTTATTGGATTGGATGACTTAGTTGTCTATGTAAAGTGTTTTTTCCTCCTTATACCGTACATTAATAATCTTTGGTGGGTTGCTTGTCTTTGCTCCCTGCTTGCAATCACTAAAATGATTAATGAGTACTCTGATCAGCAAAATCCAGGCCTTTGTATCTGGATACTCTTAAAATAGTTCAGAGAAGTGACTCTTAACTTCAGATGTGCACCTTGCACTTATACTTTGTAGTAGTAGGATTGAGTAGTTAAATTGCCTGGTTACTGATTAACGTGGTGACTGGTGGTATGAAATATCAGCCATAGGATTAAGTAACTTACTTTTTGACCCTATGTACAAAGCTTACAGTCTGTCGTGGCAACAAGTAACAAACTCATAAACACTGATATTACTGTACTTCAGTAAACGCCTAATGTGCTGACATAAGCATGCCCTATGGACTAGGCTAGTTATCCCTTATTTGATGCAATCCTGACTTGGGTAGGACTGAGATCTTAATTATTACTTTACTTTTCATGGAGTACCATTCGAAGGGCAAGACATTTATTCAGCTTGGATAGATGTGCCAAAAATGTTTTTTGTGGATGAAATCCAGAGCATATGCATCAGCATCTGAAACAGGAATAAGGAAGTGCCTAAAAAAGAAAGAAGGTGAACTGAAAAGCAAATAGAGTGTGTGTAGTTCTATAAAGCATTTTAGGTCTTTCAGTCTGAAGTTTACCTAGGTGCCTGTATACTGTGGGAATGTCCTGCTGGCTTTTGCCTGAACTGCTGCAGATGGAAAATGAAGGGGGAAGGCACCAAAGCTGTGAAAGACTGCGTTTGTTGAGTGCAGTTATGCTATACTTAACAGAAAGGGAAGACTGGTTTCAGCACAGTGTGCTGCAGTAGGTCTCCCTTTTAATTTTTCTAAAACTATCTATTTATAGGGTAATGCAACTCATTTTTGTAAAATACTCTAATCAGAAAGTTCATACATGAAATGGAAAACTACTCCCTTAGCCCCAAAAGTGGATTTAAACTAGAAAAGTCTGCTAAGCCACCAGGCTGTAAGCTGTGCTAGGCAGAAGTGATCTTTGTTCTATCAAAACAACTGTATAGCAAAAAGATTGTAAGATTCAAGAGGCCAGAGAGAACAAGCAAGCAACAACATGACTCTGTAGCTAACGAATAGAGTACTCAGCTAAGAGAGTGGAAAAAGGAATCTGGGCTATCGATTTCTCTTGAAAACCGGTATCATTTTTACAGTCTTATTAAAAGAATAGAAATGATTGCTTTTAAATATTTTATTTGAGCAGAAGAGGCATTTGCAACCATTTAATGTGCTTGTAAATGATATTGCTAGTTTCTTTTGGGACTATATGTTTACAATCATATTTTCAGCACTTGAGAATTACTGGTGACAATTCTGTTGCTGGTTTTATTGAGAGCTATTAAGGTGCTTAGTACAAGGAAGAGTTTAGGAATGAAAAGCAAGTCAAATTGCTAAGGAGCTGTCTTTAGGACTGTGTAAACCAAAGCTGTTCAGTTTCTTTATGATACGTTTTCTCCAGTATGATAGATGGTTAGGACTATGATTTTGTTTGGTTTTTAACTCAGCAGCCTGCCTTCGTGGTGATATATTACAATGGCACACTGTCTAGCTTATAATCATCATCTGTACATGACTGGTTAAGACATGAAGTTTAGATTTTGTCAGCTGCAAAGCTGAAGTCTGTTCTTAAATCCCTTTGCTATTACTTTTCATTGACCTATTTTTATTAACCTGTTTATTTACTTTGGTTGTGAAGCCTTGTCTTGGCTTACATAAAAGACAAGATTTTACAGTCTTGCCAAAAAGTGTATCTGAACATCTTTAGAAAGGAAATATGTGCTTTTTCTGATGGTCACTGATTGTAAAGTTAGGTGTAAACCATAGTTAACTTGAAATCAGTTGAAAGAAATAAGACTGAAAAAATAGTCGTCTTTCTGTGGCAGTGATGAAATAATCATGGATTATTGTACTCATCAGTCATTTTGTCTGTACTTCACAAAGTGTTGAGATGTTGGAAGCAGTTTAAAACAATGTTGTAAGAGATCTTCCTGACAGTGAGACTTGGTGCTCACTGTATTGTCAAAGAAGTCTAAGACTTGACTTGATCACACTAAATACTTTCATGAGGAGGAAGCTGCTGATTCCAGTGGACTTCTTAGTCTATTAGACAAAAGAAGGATATATTTCTCTGTCTAGAAGGGAAAGCTGTCTTGAATTGGATATAATACACTATTTCTTGAATGAGGATGATTAGTGGGAAATCCTGCCTTGAGGTGCGACAGCATTTTTATCACTTGAAAAGACATAATTGGTCTTCGACTTACAGAATGTATGCTGTAATTTGCCCAGTGCTTTAGGGTTGTGTTCTGCAGTAGTCAAACTAGATTATCATTACAGCCACATATGAATTTAAAATCCATACTTCCTTCAACTCTTACACCGATTTATATATTAAGACTTTGTAAAGAAAATACCAAGATAGTTGTTTTTAACATTCATTAGTAATTTGTCATTTTTGAGGGGGAAGTGGGGGAACGAGAGCTTAAATAATAATACATTATAAGTAAACTGATCTAAAGCTTTAAACCGATTGAGTTGCACTAATGCAGTCCAGAGAAACCACTTTTGCTGACTGGTTATGGTTTGCATTCAACACAGAAGACAAAAATCTCATCAACAAAATGTGACCTTCCTTATATTTAATTCCAATGTCTTGTATCTGTTGAAGTTGGTGATAAAAAAATGTAGCTGCTTTCCATATTTCCTTAAACCTTCAGTGCCGATGCACTCAAAGATCAGAGGAACTGTATTTTTTTTCATACGCCACAATTCAAATACTGGTTTACTACATTCAAATCAAGCCTATCGGTTCAAACTCATTGGAGACAGCTTAGTAGACTTGGCATCTGCTTTTGTCTTTTGGATCATGGTGGGTTAGCCCTGGCTAACAGCCAAACTCTCATCCAGCTCCAGAACCGTCATCATCTCAAGCTGAATGTGCAGTTGGAAAGTCCGTGTATATTTGTGAAAGCACAAATGCATGTGTTTGTAGGTATGCCTGCAGTAGGGAATGCATGTGTACACAGCAAGACAAAAATTTTGAGCATTCCTCCTCCCCTTGCAAAGACCGCTTTTTCTGATGCTACTTCTTTCATCACTGAGATCATCCATGCCATAAAGGTAGCTAATAGCATGGAATTAACATTCTTAACACAGTGCCCACCTAATGGTCTACATTTTTTTTGAAGAGACTGCCATTTCAGCCTTGAATGGAAGTTGTTGTTGATGTGCTATTTTTCAGATACAGAGGTAAGGTGATGTAACTGGGCACTGAGATGAAAGCTTATATAGGATAAAGTAAATCCCTGTTAATGTCAGCTCCCTTGTGCTATTTTCTGTTCCAAATGTAGCAGTTTTATTTATATTTACATAATTGAATGCTGTAGTTGCTTTTTTGTCTGTTTAATACTGTTTAAAATAGAAATCTGAAGTAAATTTTATTTGAATACGGTTGTAACTATTTTGTTTTTTCAGTAGACCTCAAATAGACAGCAGATATCCCTAGAACGTACACTCAGAGGAGGAAGGAAGGGAGAATACAATTGTATTTGTTACCTGGTGTGGGTTTTTTGTTCTGTTTTTGTAATGGATGTCTACAGTTAGTTTCAGTTTATTATAGTACCTCTCCAGCTAGTGAAGCAGAACAGCTGTGGTTTATCCGAAGTCTCTCTAAACAATTAAGCTGCTGTTATGAAAATGTTTCTGATGAGGTGAGTTTTAAAACATTACTGAATAGAAAAATCGCACCAATTTGCTAGAGATACCATTTGCTCATCATTATCTTAGAAATGTTTGTTATATACTTGTGTTTTCCCAAGGATGCTTGACCCATCTTGCCATAGTGTGCGTTGATTTCCAGGTGGAATAATAGTCATTTTTTCCTGTTGTGTTGTTTTGGGGTTTTTATGGGGGGGAGGGGATAAGAGGAGGCAAAAGGAAAACAGAAAAATGTGACTGCAAAATGATGCTCTGTGAGTCAGTTTTACTTTGAAAATGAATGCTTTGATGCTTTGTCACAATGATCTGTTTCTTACACATGCTGTCATTTCTCTCATTCAGCAGTGAGCAGATTCTCCCCACCTCATAGTTAGGATTTCAAAACTGTGTTACAGACTTCCTCAGAGATTAATTGAAATCATCTTGTTGCTTCTGTGGGGATGTGGTGTGTGCAAAGGTGTGGTTATTCATTTATTTGTGTAGACGGAGGGGCATGGCAAGGAGATCTCCGAACTGTTACAGAAAAGAGAGGGAGCTCAATGTGAAAAGTTTGAGAACTTTTGTTTTCGGTAGAAAAAGCAGAGTGGTGGCTATTGTTGCAGGGAGCTGACTTATATTAATGGGTAGTCACAAAAGCCACATTGCATAGGAACACTCGACCTTATTATCATGGCCTTAATTCAGAAAAGCTCTTGAACAACTGCAGCATTAAGCATTTTATAATGTACAAAAACTTGGAAAAAATGGAAAAACTTAGTGATGACCATAATCAAACCTTTTACAGTCTTTCACTTTACTGAAGTGAAATTTTCACTTAGGAAAGTAGCTAACAGTAAAGAGTTAAATAAAAAGAATGTCATGCATGTGTATGTGATTCTAAATCCAGAAGTGTTACATTTCCTTTGCTGGCATTAGTTTCTGCTGAATATACAGGATATATATGGTGAAGACTAAACCCTTCTGTTATTGGTCTGAAGTGTTTTAACAGAAGTGTGGCATGCTTTGTTGAAAAGACTGGAAGTTTTAACAGATGAAAGCATATCTATTTTGTTCTTACTGGATATTTTTCTGCTGACCCCTTTGAGTTGTATTGACCAGCTTTATTAACAGAAATTATATCTGGAATTAGACTTTCTTTAACAAACTGTAGTATGTAGAGTAGTGGTACATGATAGAATTCTGTCTGCAGCAAAAGCGCATTTTTTTTTTCCCCCGAACGTATTAGTTGGCATTTATTAGTGATGGCTCCAGTCTTAATAGCTCTTGCTGGGGGGAAGAGTGGATAGGAAACTGCTGAAAGGTGCCATCTTCTGGCTCTCATGTGTTAGCAATTCTCTACTTGCTGCTGCTGTGAGAGATGGAATCTAATATTGTCAGAGGGTGTAGACTGAATATTGAATATTCAGAGAAATGCAAGCATAATGAGATATTTCTGCTGGAATTATTTTATTCTTCCTGTGCTTTTTGAGATCCTCCCCATTCTCAACCCAGCTATTCAACACCCAACTCCTTTAGTGGCTATGCTGAAATTTACCCTTTCCCCTTGCAAGTGTGGTGAGTCTCAGGGGATTCATGCTTCATGGGAGGGCTTGTGCTGGCTTTCTCCAGAGGTACTTGATAGAAAGAGGTGTTTAGGAGAGCTTGTGTTTCTTGAAGTCACCTACAAGTCCCTTTGCTTGAGGGAAGCAGATGAGGCGTCTGGTCTGCCGTTTGTTCTTTTCCAATTAACAGTTCTGTGCTGTTCCCCATAGAGCCTGTGAAAAGAAAAGGTGTGGCTTGACCAACCTTAGCCAGGAAATTAGGAGAAAGCTTTGTTTAGAATATGTGACAGTAAATATTTTCATTATTCACAGCTCTGCAATCTCTATGGGAAGATACTAACTCAAGGATGTTACTTAATACAGAGTTCTCACATCCTTTCTTTCTCTCTTCCCCGCCACCCTCCCCTAAAATTGGTAGTACTAATGCAACACTTTTTTCTCATTTTTTTTTAATTTTCATTCCCACTTTCTTTGTCATTAAGGGCAATTACTTCATAATACCACTAAGATGTATCCTAACAGTAACACATATCTTTATGTGTTACAAAAGCATAAAAAGATAAAATAGGAGAAGATGATAGATCTTTGTCTAGAATACTAGGTGTATATAATGGATTTGATACAATGGCAAACCAAATTGCTGGAAAAACAAGGGCAGATTTGACCGTAATTGAACCAGCCATTATTTGCACTACCTATTTTTTGAAGAATAGTTGTTTGAACATTTGACAGCTGTAATTGCCTTATATAGGTTTTGTTCGTATTATTTAGTACAGGCTGTCTATTTTGTTGGTATATGTAGACTACAACTCTATTTTGACAGGAGCATTGAGTAGCTATGCACTGGTGGTACACAATTCTGTTTCTATTGGCCTTTCTCTTTTAAGTGAAATTGAAATCTTTATTGCTCTTCATACTTACAAGCTCTATTTTTTATCAGCTGTGAGACAAAATTGAAGGCTTTTTTTGTTGTAGCAGACCAACCTTGAAAACTTAATAAATGGATTTTTATTTTGCTTATAAGAGGTCTTATTAATAAAAAGCTTATGCTGTAGTTAGAAGAAGGAACATGAAGTATGCGGCCTGTATTTTGACCTCTATTTTGTCCTCAATTGTGTAATTGCTTCCCTGTTTTTCAGTTTGACAATTAAAGATCAAGATGGCTGTGCTTTCCTGTCACTAAAAAGCTGGGGTAGTTGGGTAGAAGATCTCATGACATTTCAGCGTCTTCTGTATCTAACATATGCTGGACTCCTGCGACAGAGAATATGGGATGCTTTGGCCAGTAGTGGCTTGAGTTGAGCAGATCAAAATCTTGGTGTTTACTCCGTAAAAAGCCAAGTTGGGTCTAGCAGGCCTTACTAGCACAGGCTCAGTGCCATATGAACACAGCGATGGTGTTTGTGGGGCCAACTTGTACCTGCAAACGGTTAATGGCTTTTGTGCAGCAAAGAAACTGAGTTATCTCTTGTGTCTGCATTCATGGCGCAGTTAACCCACACCCAAGCCATTCAGCTGTAATTGAGAGTTGACTGAGCTTACTTTTCATGAAACTTAGTAGTTAGAATTTTGAACTTACTGTTAGGGAGAATTAATTCAAATAAGATCCTTTTGTATTTAGATTTCACTGTCTTTTTGTCACCTCTTACTCTTTGACTTTTTTCGTTTAAAGCAAAACTCATCATGCCTTCCTAATTTCGCATCAAAGGTGTATCAAACTCTTGCAACAAAATCTAACATCATGCATCAAAAACTTGTCCTCATTCTCTGTTATTGCAAACAGCAACTGTTTGACTCCTTGTCATTTCTAAATCAAGCCAATACACACAAATTACTCTGGTTTCCACCATTAACACATCTCTTCAGGTCATCCTTTTTCTGTTGTTATCACTAAAAATACAAACAGATGTTTCTCCTGAAGAGATTGGTAATTATTCAAATAACGCGTGTAAGCACCCTTTGAATAAGGCATATGAACACCCTCTGAATACAAGACTTCATGTGAGAGAATTACATACATTACTCCTGTCAGAAGTATGACATGCACAGATGTGTTGCAAAATTGAACTGTGTCTGTCTTAAGGGTTACAACAGCTGAGCTTTCAGATTTCGAAGAATATTTTCACGGCCCTTCACCCCTTCCCATAATGAAAGTGTAACTTCTGCAAAAATAGAAGAGACCACCTAAGAAGAAATTGAGATTGGGTATATCACTAAGTACTGGTTTAACCTAACCTTCATTCAGATTATTTTCTTGAAGGATCTGATGATTTTTTTTTTTTACATTTACAGGTCTAATTACAACCACATCTAGAAAACTAGATCGAGAGCAGCAGGGAGAGCACATACTGGAGGTAAATAATTTCTTTAGTTCTCTGAAAAACAGTGACTGTAAGTTCATTGCTCTTTTACAGAGAGTTAAGTTTGCCATACTTGATTACTATATTAAGAATTTAGAGAACTGGATTTCAGAAGTAATTTGCTTCTATGTTCATTATATTGCAATGCACAAAACTACCTACCTTATAATAACAGCGTGTTGGGACTTTTTCTTAAAAAAATAGTTAAGATATGGATAGAAGGCAATTTTTTGTTTTTGTATCTGTAAACCAAGATTTTCTTTCAAACAGTGCAAGGGCATGATTGTTAAAAGGAGGAGTGCAATTCTTTTTTTTTTTTTTCTTCTTCCTGTGTAATTATTGGAATTGCTATTTCAGCCTGCCTTTTGCTGAATATAGACCTCTGAAAAAGAAATGCAGAATCTTTTTTTAACGTTGAGAATACAAACAGGTTGTGAGTAGACCTTTTCTTCTGCATAATACATTTATCAATCACATAAGTAGATAACTTGCAAAATATGCCATATAGATTTAGAGTCCAAGAGCATGAAATTAGTGACATAATTCTTTTATTTAGCTACATTTAATCAATTGCCTGGAATTTATGTAATAGCTATTCTCATTCTCTCTCAAACAACATGAAAGAAAAACATGTAGACAACTGGGAGTCTTCCAGTTTCACAGTGTTGTTATGTAGTGTGACAGCATTGTACTTCACCTGCAATGAAGACTTAATATTCACAGTGATGCTTACATACTAAGATTTATCTGGAACCTTTATTATGCCTCTCCTCCTGGATGATAGCTAAAGGATGCATGGGAGTTGGCAAAACTAACATTAAAGCTAGAGAAGCAAGCCTGGATTTACTCAAAACTTGTGAAACCTTTTCTAGGTTTTCTAATAGGAATTAGAAAGGTTTTCTAATAGGAATGCAAGGACTGCGTAGACTTGGAGGTGAATGGTATTTCTTGATAGCACAGACTATCCTTTTGCAGAACTTCAGTGTACATACAGTCTTCCTGGCCCTTTTCTGTCCCTTTGGTGCATTGCAAGCTGGATTAATGCAGCTGTGGGACCAAATTTTTATCACTATTTTTATTTCTGTGTCAGCTTTGGAAAGAACTCTTTGCACATAAGTAGCAATAGGGTGGAATTCCCTTTGCAGTGTGTTTCTAGTAGTGGTAATAGCAAAGTTAATTAATTGGCAAATCTGGTTCAGTACTAGACACGTTATTCCTGTAAATTGTAAAGTCACTATAATACTCTCTTTTTAAATTACCTCCTTGTGTCAGTTTCCCAAAGCACTTCATGTCAGTTATATCTTATTTCTTGACCACTGCTATGTATATTGGTTGTAAAATTGCTATCTCATTACTTTTACTCCTATGCATATTGTACTGGCTTTTGTATTCGGTTTATACAGTAAATAAAATGAGCTGTGGATCGTTCTCTGACCCTGAAGCCATCTGGCTTTGATTGCTTATATCTTATCCCTGGAACAGGGTGGACATGTCCAAGTTGCCCATTGAGAATGGTGCCTGAATTGTGTGAATTCTCAGGCTGCAGCTAGGCAATGTGTGGGAGTGTGCTACTTGTTCTGGGAGAGGTCATACTAGCAGTGTGATGTTATGGGCAGTTGTCTTCTAGCAGTCATGCCTGCTAATTTAATCTGAGTTATTGCAAGATAACATGTACAGAACTCAGTTTTTTTTAAGGTTACAGTATCACACAGTGGTACATAAATCCTCCTGGTTTCATCATTCTCTATAAAGATAGTAGATTAAGCTGATTGCTCTTTAGTTTGGAATATTGGTTATTGCCTGCTGGTATCATTTATAATTCTTCATTCTTCCTTCATTTTGAATCCCAGCTGGTTGTTAAAGTTTTAAATAAATGTCTGCGAAGTATCCAACGGAAGAACTCTTAACTACAGAGCAAGAATGACAGACAGCACAGCCCAAAGTAGCAGTTTTCCCATTTGTTAGTTTTATGTTGACACCTTTGAAAATAGGTTGGAAAGAAACCAGAAATGCACAGAATGGTGGGCAATATTATGAGCCAAGTGCTGAGCATCTGGCTAATTAATTGAGCATTGAAATATTGACCAGATGGGTTGGTGGGTTTATTCCTTGTTTGTTATTAAATTTGATCCTTGATTGCACTCCTGCTTACATAATAGTAATTAATATGCCCCATTCTTTTATTCCCAATTTGTAACTATTTTCTGAGTGCCAGTTGGCACTTTTTTTATGCAATTATTTTAGGTTAGTTTCATGTTATTCTCTCGTATCTTAGTATTCTATTTGTTATGTCAGTAATGCCTTCAAAACTGATGTTGCATTCAAGTCAAACTAGATTTTCCTCAGATTTGCCATTTTTTTCCTGCTTGGCTCAGGGCAATGCTAATTTTATGTTAACAGACAAGTTATTCCATACCCCTTGGCATTTTCTCTTTTGGGGTGTGTTTTGTTTTCTTGTAAACTGAAAGATACGTGGTGGTGTTCCATTACAAGTACTAAAGGGAACAGATACTCATATAGGTGGAAATCCTGCCATCTGTTAGAGATGAACATGAATATTTGCATTTCATGTTGCATATCATGTGTTTTGTTGTGGTTAATCACTTTACTCGCATTTTTTCATTTCCTTCATGCTTGCAAGTTATACCACGTTTCATTTGTATTTCCATTTTTTTTTTCCTAAAATAGATGAGAAAGGACAAAAAAAAAGAATATCTGATCATGTCCTCATTCATGTCAATGTAAATTCATTTTTTTCATCAGGGATTCAATTCTAGTCTTCCATTAGTATTCATTTCATTATTTTATACCCATGTTATCCTTGAATCCTTATGTTTTTCCGTAGTCAAATTTCTCAGGGCATCCTAAGAACCAGTAGAGGAATTCACCACCCACATTCTTGAAGAAAAAGACTTGTTCTCCCCTAATTGGGGTGGTTTTGTTGGAACTGGAATATCTTGTATCAGTGGTGTGTAGCATTTTTTATTTGTGTTAAGCGGGGGGGGGGGGGTTTTTGTTTAACACCCTCCACAGCACTGATCTTAGAGAATCATTTAGGTTGGAAAAGACCTTTAAGATCATTGAGTCCAACCATATATCTTCCCTATAATGTTTTCCCAGTGCTACTGTAGTGACTGATTTCTATACAGAGCTTCCTCCCAGCAAAGACTTGCATCTTCCTCACAAACTCAAAACTAAAATGAAACTGCAGTGTGTAACACATTTCCCATAGAATTTGTTAGAACGTTGCGTGTTTAGTTGTTTGGGGTTTTTTTTGGCATTCCTCTACAGCTTTGACAAGTATCTGGTAGAATTAGATAAGCATATCTCAGTTTATCAGTTTCCTCTAATTACAGCAGAGCTGGCGTAGGTGACCCTCGGACATCCCCTGTGTGTTTCTATGTAATAATAAGGAAGGGAAATTAAGTCAAGAAAGATTTTAAAGGAGGGGGGGAAAAAAAAGGAGTGAGAAAAAGAAAGTGAAGGGGAGACCATAGAAAGGCTGAGGAAGAGTGCTGCACTGGGTCATAAAATAGTTCTTAAAATGAGAGAGACAAGGATTAAAATTTTACAGCTAAAACCAAAATGAACCCAACAGCAAAGAGAAAGTAAGGAAAAGAACATGAAAGATTGACAAAGAAAAGAAGGTCTTTATCCATCATTATTCCTTGTGCCTTTAATGCCAATTTTTTTGAAAACATCCCCTTCAGAAACTGAGATTTAGCCAAAGTGCTAGAGGTCAGGTAGTACTGTTATCAGTGAAGATTTGTATTTGTTTTAAATGCTTTATGTAATAGCAGCTAAACTCTCCCTTGAAAATGCCTGGCATCTGTCTGAGCCCATTAGCTTTTATGTGGATGGCGGGGTACAGCCAGAAAATGATGGGCCTGATTCTGTAACTCTTCTACTAACCAAGCTCTTGCAGGAAGCAGGAATATAAACCCCCTATCTTTTTCTTCTTTGAAATAGCTGCTAAAGTAATTTACATATGCTCATATTTAACCCCTTACTAACCAATAAGGGATTAAATAGGTAAGAGTTAAGGTAATAAGGTAAGATTCCTATAAATGAACTAAGTTTTTCCATCAGTTTGATCCTTTTCCAGTAGATAAGGATTTCTTTTTCTCTGTTTTCTGACTTCAAATGAATATAACTCTTACTTTTGTTATATTTTTGTTTACTACCCATGCCAATAACATCAGATCAGTCCTAGAATTAATATTGTAGAAGATTTTGTACTCATTTTCTGGCTTTTTGGTAGAAATTTTGACTACTGCTGGAAGAGCAGACTTGGTTTAATTTCCCATTTCATTTAGTCCATGGAAATAGATTGTTGCATGTCTTCCTTAAAAAGCAATTTTTTACGCTTCTTTCAAACAATATAGTGATTTTATAGGGGGGTTTTAGTGCATAGGCCTGTCAAATTCTGAAACTTACATTCTTATGAATTGCATCTTTTGAGGTGTAAAATCAAATTATTGAATTGAAAAGTTGCAAGGAAACACTAGGCTGAAAGTATATTAAGATACTACTACAGTGAAGCTGTTATCAGCGATACTATAAATGTGTGCTGTTCCTGTACTCAATATTTCAGTCACAATGCTGCAAAATAGTAAAACAGATTTAATATGTATCTATTGACTCCTACATGCCATACATCAAGCGTCAAAATGTTAAGATAGTAACCGAATAAACTTTTGTAATGCCTTTCGTAAATACTCCCCAAATAGCTTTACATAGTGGTCTTTAAGTAACTGAAGTTAGGAAATTACTTTACAGTTGTCAAAAAATGATTTTAAAAGAGCATCGTTGGAAAGACCATGTTTGAATTGAGCGCTAACCATATCCTTTTTAATAAAAACAGGTAACAGTAACAGACAACGGTACTCCTGCAAAATCAACAATTGCACGGGTGATTGTGAAGGTCTTAGATGAGAATGACAATAAGCCTCAGTTCTTGCAAAAGTTCTACAAAATCCGGCTTCCAGAGCGTGGTAAGCCAGAACGAGAGAGAACTGCTAAGAGAGAGCCGATCTATCGAGTTATTGCTGCAGATAAAGATGAAGGCCCCAATGCAGAGATCTCTTACAGCATTGAAGATGGTGATGAACATGGCAAATTCTTTATTGAACCGAAAACCGGAGTGGTTTCATCAAAGAAATTTTCTGCAGCAAGGGACTATGATATCCTTTCAGTGAGTCAAAATCTTGTATATCATGAATACATGAAGTGTTCTTTTATCTGTATTCTCATCACTTCTTATTCAGTAGCTGGCAGATGAGTGACTGCAGTATCTGAAGGAAGAAAGCTTCAACAAATCCAGAAGTATTGTTTTGTGGGCTTGTTTGTTTGGGTTGTTTTTTTTAAAGGACGATTTCAGATGTTTGTATTGAGAAAGTGAATGAAGAAGCTGCTGTTTTTTTCCAGAACTTGACAGATAATGAACATGATGAGGGAACATAAACAATCAGTTTGACTCTCTTTCAGGCAGAAAGCAAAATAAAAGTGAATTTATGGTAACAGTTTGTGCTACTATCAGGTGCTGCATACTTTTTCTCTATTTGCTGCCCAGATAATGAAGGGCAAGTGGCACTTTGAGAGACACTTAACCTTTTTGGATATATCTCACACAAGCAAACATGCTTGGAGCTTATTACTACTTTTCCATTTATGTGACATAATGATTTATGTGATCCTGTAGCCTAAAAGATGTGTCTGTTTCACAGATTAAAGCTGTAGATAATGGTCGTCCACAAAAATCGTCAACTACACGGCTTCACATAGAATGGATTCCAAAGCCCGTCCCACCCACAGAGCCCATTTATTTTGAGGAAGCGTTTTTTTCTTTTACGGTGATGGAAAGTGACCCAGTTGCTCATATGATTGGCGTAATAGCTGTTGAACCTCTTGGAACACCACTTTGGTTTGACATAACGGGTAAGGATGCCTTAAGGGCTTTTATTATTAGAAACAAATGCATGGCGTCTGAGATACTGGAGGGCTCATTGCAGCTTGGTTTCTTAATCGCTCTTCTAAATAATGCAAGGTTTTGGCATTCGTTAGCTGTAGATGCATATTTTTCCCCTTATTTCATTATAAATCAAGATGACTTAATTTTTTATCAATGCCATTATATATCAAAGATTAAAATTACGTTGCAAAATACCTACTGTGTTGCAGTTTTGGAAGTGACTTATGATATTGTGTCAGTGAAGTTAAAACTAATCAAATCAATCTCATAGACTGTAGGAGAGGGAAAGAAATAAGATGCCAGTTTTCTGCAAATCGGGATAGTACACCCAGAGAGATTATACTGTTCACTGTTGGGCTGCTTCTCAGTTTGCTGTCCCTTGATTCAATACTAAAAGGAAAGCTTGCAATGTTCCTAACCCCAGGAAACTTCTTCCTGTACATATTCTTACTACTATACCATACCTTAGCCTCTACCATTGAAAGGGGAATTCTAGTCAGTAGTACGACTATACATTGATGCTGTGGTGACAAAATGAATAGTACTTTTTAATTTTAGGCTTAGTCACTAAACCTATGAGCACCAGGAATACAGAGAGTGTTCACTGTATAGCTGCTACTAAAACCAAGTTCTGTCCTGTGTTATGTGCTTCAGAATCGAGGAGAATAGCACAGCCTTGTTTCAGGGGAGGTATCTAGTAGTCAACTGTTTCTGGTCTTAAGATAGCCCTATCAGATTGGGATTTTTCCACCGCGTTCACAAGAGAGAGAAGGAACCTTTTCACCTTGGTTACTGCTGAAAATTTTAGCCATGATTGTGGTGTTAAGTTGTTGGGGAGAGCATTTTAAAAATTATTTCTTAAAAAATTAATTATTCTTAAGGCCTGTTTTGATGGTATATATTTCCTAAGGGATGCTGAGAACAGCAACAGTTAAAAACAAAGTTTGTAAAACTGATACATGTAGGAATATATAAATGCCAAATACTTGAGAGTGTTCTCAGAAAACTTTCAAGCACACAAGAACAAACATAACTCTCCCCTAAATGCATGCTTCATGCATGAACAACCAGTGATGATATTGATAATAATTTCTAATGTATTAAATATTTACATAGATTTTTTTTAATGATTCTTTCTGATGTATTCTGGAGAAAAAAATGAGTTCTTGTCCAAATAGATCATAGTTGAATAACAAGTGTTTGCATTTAGACAAACCGAGGGGTTTAGCGATCTGTATAACTGTGTAGAGGGAGTCAAGAGTTCAAGATGCCTCCTTGTGTTCTTATAGGGGCAAAGTTCTCTGCATAAGAACTGAGCATTTGGAACTGAGGCTGCTCTTTTAGTGTTCTCCCAAACATACACACACATAGACTTGGAGTAGAAAACCAGAAAATACAAAAATAACTTAAGTTAGCAGGAGGGAGGGGAAGGTTCCATGTGCTCCAATTCAAACAGGGTTATCCAGTCAACAATAAACAAACATCTGTAGACCAAAAAAAGTCCCTTAAAGGAAAGGTTAAGAAAGGGATATTGTCAGAAAAAGGTGAGTGGTTCACGGAGATGAAAGAGAGTAGATAGAAAAATATCATAGAATCATAGAATCATTAAGGTTGGAAAAGACCTCTAAGATCATCAAGTCCAACCGTTAACCCAACACCACCATGCCCACTAAACCATGTCCCTAAGCGCCACATCTACACGTAAAAAGGCCTCAGAGGTCTTGAGAGTTTCCAGAGAGGACAGCAATGGCGTTTCCTGGGGTCTTTAATTGGCAAAATTTGTTAATTAGATTGGGGATGCACTTTTCTATTGTTCTTTTTAGTTTGCTTCAACTGCTGTGCACTGTGAACAGTGTGTACATCTGAATAGAATTCTGATTATAGTATTATTTTGATTTGCTCTTTCTAAGCATGCAGCACAGTTTGGCCATTTATGTAATTCTTATTGTATGTTTAAAGCAGAAAATAGGTGATTTTTCCCTGCTATTTTTAGAAAGACATATACAGAAAACTCCAAGGGGAAAGAGCAGAACTTGTCCGTACAGTGTAAAATAAAACCATTTTATTTTGACTGTCTTCTTAGTAAAAGTGTTTTGGAAAGTTTAATATGTGATCATGTTGTGAAGTTATCAGCTACTCTTACAGGTGCTCACTTTACTGCCCTCTTTTACTGTTTCTAATAGCATGAATTAATTTGATTGACAGCTTTCCTTTGTGTTCTGTGCTTGCTTTCCATGCTTTCTTTCTTTTTGGCTGAGCCAGGAGACAAGCTTGCTAGTGAAGTATTTTACATCTTTCAGATGGCTTGTGACCTGAACTGTACAGCAGAAGGTATCTGCTGAGATCACATAATTTATTACCAGATTATGAGATCTGAAATGAAAACGTACATTTATAAAATATTTATTTTATTAACCCTTCGGAAATCAAAGTGCTCACAGTTGCATTTGTGACAGGTTCGTTTTTGTTTTGTTTTGTCATCATTACATTTATACAGCATCAATTCAGAGCATCCAGTTTTGGCTTTGGCCAAAACTGTTGCTGTTACACTTTCAGTGTACCAGATGCAGAAGTTTGGGTTGAGTTCTGCTTCAACAGATTACCAGATATCACCACTACTACAAAAATTAAGCAGGGTCTTTGTGATTTCCTTGATAAGGAAGAAAAAAAGGTTGGTTAGAGAGCTTGTCCTTTTATCAGGGAAACTGAATGAACAGATTCATACCCATTCACCCTACTCTTCCCTTAAAATGGAGATGACTTCATTGAGACAATAAATTCTCCTCTCCTAGCCATCTGAGAAAATGGTATCGCATGCCAGCTATAAAAGGAAAGTTAGAGACTCACTTTCTGAAGTTAACATCTTGCACAAAGCCCATTAAAAAAATTTCATATACACCTGTTTAAAAAAAAAAAAGGCTGCTGCCTCTCATGCTGTCCAGTTTATATCCATTCATGTGATTCAGAAACTGCTACTGGGCCAGTAAGAGGAGTTGGCTTTCAGTGAAACTAGAAAAATTACATTATTTTTGTCATTATCAAATATCTTAAATCCAGTGAAGCAGAATCCAGCCCATTTTTCCTGAACTGGTATGTCTGTCATGCAATGGAACCTTCTGAAGGTGAAATCCTTTTTACATGTGAATGGGGGGACCATTTCAGTATTTACTGTTCTTTCTTGGATTAAGTATAAATTTGCAACCTTTGGAACTTCACCCTCTCACTTGTAGCCTTGGCTTTTCATAAAAGACATTCAGTGATTTACAAAACATAGCATGTAAAAACTCATTTTAAAAAAAAAAAGCACTCATGATATCTGAATGCTATCCTTGTAAAATATAATCAGAAAAACACATGCATATAATTAGGAGAAATTGGTTTGCCATATCTAGCACTGGCTTCACCAAAATAAAAATTGATTCCTCCATTTTAGGCAGTCTATTGAGAGGTCTAAAGCAATTGTAGTTAAATGGAGGTGTTTATCATTGCTAACAATATTTAGACTTAATGGACATTGTATTCTCATGACAGTCTGCTCGGGGTGGCATGATGATGATCAATTAAATGTTTAAATGACTAAGTATAGCTATTGATCTACATGGTTATTTAACTATATTTCAAAGGGTAATTTGAAAGTTTCACAAGGGAAGTTAAGATAATGTGCTTCAGAAAAGGAGCTTGGCCATATTTAAACACTGGGCATTTAATCATTTAGCACTCATCTGAGTCCTGCTTATCTCAGTAGAAGTTAGTGAGTTCTTTAGATACTCAGCGTTGAGATGAGAATCCTTTGGAGGTACTGTAGCTTTTTCAACCTTATCTATAGTCATATATGTGTATAGTAATTTGTACTCTGATCCAAAAGACACAAATTTGACAGTATTTCTGATTTGGGATTTTGATTTATTTTGATAAAAAGTATATTTTTTCACTAATTAGCCTGACTGCACAGAATAAACTATCACATTTCACCTAGTAATTCTCAATTTCCTGCTATTTGGAATCTTTGAATTCTGGTTTAAAAAAGAAGTAGAGAATCTTGCTAAAAATCTACCTGCTAACTTTCCATGAGCCAGACAAATCAGCTTTATCCAAAACTAATCAGTTTTGTATATCTGTAAGTAGCAGCATATCACGTAACCAGAAAAAAACAGAGGGTTTAAAATAAGTGTATGTATAAGTATACGTGTATATAGTTCCACCTTCATTTAAGCATCTGAAGACAGAACATGATCATACATGAAAATAATGCAACAGTGCTGTGTTTTATGAACTTCTCCCTCTCCCAATTTCCTGAACAAGGTGGCAACTATGACAGTCGATTTGATGTGGACAAGGGCACTGGAACTATCATTGTCGCTAGACCTCTTGATGCCGAACAGAAATCAAATTACAACTTGACAGTAGAGGCAACAGATGGAACCAGATCTATCAGCACTCAGGTAATGGACTTTCTAATGAAGCCCTTATAGAAGAAGAAATTTGTAGCTGGGGCGTGGGGAGGGTGTTGCATTTTCTCCTTACGGTTTTTTCATCCTGGACAATGAATATGGTTTATATAAATTAGGGACTCTGTCTAAAATAGAAGTGGATTCCGATACTCATAGAGCCATGTTGTTTGGCGGTCCAGGTGGAAGATTGTGCATTACTATGCTATAGTCTGAATCAGCAGCTTTTAAGTTATATCATGTTCCTGCATTAGCTGAGTAAATGAAAACAGAAACTAAGCCCTTCCATGCATGATTTACTCACAAGAAAAGGATTAGTACTTCTTATCTGAATTACTCCTCTTTATCCAGCTCCCCCAAAATCACGAAGTAATATGATTACTTTGCTTGAAATTTAAAAGACCATTGTAAGGTTCTTTGGTTCCCACCCCCCCAAGATCTGTGGATGTCAAATTGTACAATGTCCAATTACCATTTTATGAAACTGAGCTGCTACTTCTGCATGGTATGCATATAGAAACAAGGTTTAGATGATAACATCTCTGTGTATCTTCCTGAGTACTTTCTTTTAGCTTCAGTGGAGGTAGTGATTGCCAAACACTCTCCAAAAAGCAGTAATCTTAGACCAAATTTTTTTCGAAATACCGCTCTACTAAGGCTCCATGGTGGTGGCAATTCTTTGCAGTTGAACTAATAAGTTCACTTTAAGGCAGAAGCGTTTTGTGACACTGCTGGAAAGAACTCATAGTGAAGTAGGTTATGATGTGTATCCCTCCTGGTTTTCCCATCTAGTTTCTTCCCCCAGCCCAGAACCTGAATATATTTGGAAGTAAGGTTTAGCTGAGGTTGGTGTGAACGGAGCCACGAGCATAGAGGAGCTCTGCTTTTCTTCCAAATAGAAAGGAAGTGATTTATTTACTGATTTAGACTGTTGGATTGGGATAGTGATGTGTCTGTGTTGTCTACCCCTGTCATTGACCTACCACTCAGGAGCTCAAAGAGCAATAAGTAGGTTGCTGCTGTCTTTTCTGTACATGGAAATCTGTTATGAATGCAGTTTCTTGTTCAACTTCTGTGCAGTATGTATGTTTTTCTGTCGTCTTTTCTAATGTCTTATATGTTGTCTTCCTCCTTTTGGCCAGAGGGAAGGATGTTTCTTGTCAATGTTTAAAACAGAATCTTTATTGAGTTGAGTGCATGTTTGGAGGCTTGATAGGTCAAATAGGCTAAATTTGATAGTAGAAGATTGGAAAGTTAGCAGTTTCCTTTGAGAGCTGCCTTTTCCTTTAATGGTGACAATTGTGAGTGATATTCTAGACCATGAATCTCCAAACACAACAACGTGTCCCCCAATCAGAACTTGCTGCTATCATAGCCGTGGTGCCATTGCTGCTGGTGCTGATAACCACCATAAAAGGTTTGGAGAATCCTGCTGTAAATATATTGCCTAGTTGTAGTAAAAATATTGAGCAGATTCATTTCTACCCATTACAGAATGCTGGATAGGAGGCATGAATTAGTTTGAAAAAAATAAGAAAAAACCCGAATCCAGCTTAAAGAGAATTCCTTTTGCCAGGAAAGTCAGAAAGACAGCAAGAGGCTTTCCACCCACACTTCCACCCTCCCAAGAAAGCAGTTAAAAATGCCACCATGCAGAGTGTGTTGGGGTAGTCTGGGGATTAGTAAAGGCTGAATATGTGGTTTCAATGACTGCAGATATTCTATCCAGTGCTGCTGCTTATATAGCTGAATTTATGCAGGTGTCCTCAGCTGTCACAGTTGAACCATAATCTGCTTTGTCTTCTGGAACAACCAAGAATTGGAAGGTCACAAAAATGCTTTAACCCTCTACCCCTTCTCTGCGTTATGCGATTCATTTAGTTCTTCTAGGAAGTGCACAGTGTAGCTTTTGTCCAATTTCTTTAAATGAATTTGTTATTTTAGCATTTTGTAAAGCTGAGTGAACATTATAAACATTTACCACAGCAAGTATTCTGCAGAAGAATTGAAGTAACAGTCTCAAATTTATCGTCTCTCATTTCTGTGATTGCTTTTTATATGATTTTCTTTCGTGTCTTTCCTCTCTCAGCTAGAGTTGGCAGGAGCAGAGGTTGTGGTTTCTGTTACAAGAGAGCACAAAGACTTCTTTTGCATTGTCTTCCTTTTTCCCCTGCTTGTGGGATAAGCACAAGTTATGCTGTTGCTGTTTGAGTCTCACGTTACTGTGGTATATAGATCGAGGAGCATGGATTAGTTCAAACTCTGCAACTGTTGGTGCATGAACAGACCCCTGATTTTAACTGATTCTCTTACTTCCCCCGTAACTCCTGGCCCACCCAAATGGACTGATCTGTTAAGGTAGCCCTCAGGACTGTCGTTAAGAAGATGCATTTCAGATGAGGCTTAACTTCAGAGGAATTAAAAATGTTGATATGAAACCAAAGTTGAAGGTGTGATTTATGGCTGCCAGTGTGTAAATTCCATTACTCACTGCTGAAATAATGATGATTAAAGTTTGGGTGTTGATGTGGTGTTGGATTCTTCTAAGGGCTGATAAAGACTTAAAATGGAGTGACAGGCAAAAGAAATTCTGAATACGGTGTGCATACATTAAGAACAACAATATGCCATACACAGCTTTTAGCTTACAAAGTAATTGCTGTAAACATTGGAAATACAGTAAACAATTTAACAGACCTTGATTAACAGCAGATTAAGTAATTTTATGTTTAATTTGAAAAAGGAAATGACATTTTCGGGACGTTGGGGAGGGGGAGAAGAAATGAAAATCTTATTAAGTAAAAGCAGTGTATTGAATCTGACTTTAAACTAGAAGGCATTTGCTGGCCTCAGGCCATTAACATCTGTAGAGCATTTGACTCTTTCAGGACTTCAGTTAAATAGCTTTTTTGGAAAATACAGCAGCAGTAGGCGTGGAGGCTATTAGAATTTTGCATGCATCTAAATGCCAAATGCATGATGCAAAACAAGGACAAACAAATTCCAGGCCTACAGTAGTGATGTTTGACAGATGATGTTAGAGGTGACACTAGTCATCTCTAGGATATATGTCAAGGAATTTAATTAAAAAAACAAATCAATGTACTTACGTTTTTGTTTTATAATGTTTTGGCCTGAAATAGAAAAGGTTATTCACAGGCTGTAAGTAGCAGTATATAAATTATCGGGTTGCTTTTTGGGGGAAGACAAAAAGAAAGAAAAAAAAATCCTGTTTCTAGCTATAGCCACTTCCAGTCGTTGCTATGTCTATCAATTTTTTTCACTGGAAGTAATGCTTAAGGTGGTTTAAAGCTAATTATAGCATTTTACCTATTGCTGTGCTATTGCAGAATATTTAATCTTGCTTTACGTAAAATTTATATGGATATTATGCTTTGGGAATGAAGGATGGAATATTCTTCATTGATTTAATGTGCATTTTTGCTTGCTATCGCCACACTGCTCCACAGAGACATTTTAGAACTGGAATGCAGTTATATTATCTCTGGATAATATAACTTTTTTTTATGAACATTATTATAAACACATCAATGTAACTATAATTTAATTATGAATGGAGAGAGGAGGAGATTTTAAACTCCACATAGAATCAGCAAATGAAAAAATAGATTAAAACAAGCCAGAGGAACATCATGTTTAAATATTACACACTGAGTATGTTTTGTCAATGGCACATACCTCCTCTGTAACTTACTAGTAATGCATTCCTATGCAAATTTAGGTTTCACCTGTGAAATAGCAGATTTCAAGTCCTTCCCCTAAATAATCTTGGGCTGCTTTGTTCTCTTATAACCAGGTTGCATCATTCTCACTGAGATCTGTGAGTAGAGAGCAATTGTCCAACACAGCCCTTGCATAGCCTTGCAAAATCAGTCAAGTTTCTTTAATTCCAGACCATTTCGTTTCAGAGATCGCATTATGGTCTATTAATGTCAAACTTTTCTGTAGTGCGCCTCTTTAATATGCAGCTTCTTTCTTAAGAAATAATATTAGTATATTTCATGAGAATTTAATCTTATAATTTCATTGAGAATATATGTAGCTGTTTTTATTGTATTATACATGTTACTTTAGAATAACGCAAGCCCTTCATATATTTTGTTCTTGGGTGCACAAGCCCATATTTTTCTGTGTGGGTCTTTAAAATTGCACTCACAGTTATTACTTCAGGTGCTTTTCATTTAATTTGAAGGCCTTAACAGTTTACATGAAAATTTGGTCCTCTTACATTTAAAAGGAAATTGCACATCTAGCACCTGTCACTTAGCGTCGGTAAGAATCCCTGTCTTGAAAGTAGGGTTTCCTTAGTACATTTATTTGATATTTTAGATTGGAAGGAGCCTCTGGGGTTCATCTAGTTAAAACTCCTGCTCAAAGCAGAGCAAACTAAAGTTGGATCAAGTTGTTCAGGGACTTGTCAGATTCTAAGTGCCTGGGATGACAGGGGTGCTACCTCTTCCTTGGACATCCTTTTTATGTTAGTGTTTAACAACCCTCCTTGAAAATAATTTTTTCTTATGTCTAATTCTATTTTCCCTTATTGGAGCTTGTGAGTGTCGCCTCTTGTCCTTTCACTGTGCATCTCTGAGAAGAGTCTGGCTCTCTTTCCTGCAGCCCTGCCTTTACAAAGTGGACGGATTGCTTTTAGATCCCCGTTGATTTTAATGGCCCTTCACTGAGTTCTTTTCAGTTTGTAAACATCTCTCTTGGACTGCAGGGCCCAAAACTGTAGTGGATCTACAGTGCCACCAGTGAGTGCCAAATAATTCCTTTCCCCCTACCTGCTGCTCCGCTTGTTAAAGCAGCCCAGCATGCAGTTAGCCAAGTTACCAAAAGGGTTCCTATCGATTCACGTTATGCTTGTCCACCAGAATCTGCGGAGGGGCATAAAGTAACAACATCAGTGAGTGAGAAATGAATCCTAAAGAATGTACATAAAACACCTTTCACTTCATTCTAAGATAAACTTTGGATTTTAGGTAAATTTAAAAGGATTGCACTAATGGATCAAATTATGTATTTGTAGTTGTGTTTACCAGTGTGGAGAACTGCATGCCTAGGCAAGTAATTTGACAAGTAATGGAATAGCTGAGCAAGCCCCTCATAGTGACTGAGTCATTATGTTTATTCCTTAGCAATATTTTTGTTAATAATTCATATTTAATAGTGCTCTACATTTTGATGAGCTATTTCCTTATCTGCTTAGCCCAACAGTACCTTTTTGGAGGAAGTCTCCTTGTGTGTTTTGCAGTAAGGTCATTTTAACTGCTTCAGTAGCTAATACCCGAGGAAGTCGATGCTAAGTCCTAATGACGATATGATCAACAGATCACTTCTCAGTTAAGCGGGTTCACTGGCTATGTGGTTAGTCTGGCAGGTACCAATGTTGGTTTCACAGTCACTACATTCCTGGCATTTAGCTTAAAAACTTTGCACAATTTTTTGAGGTGCTCCATTCTAGAAATGCTGTTTTTTCTGGATTCATTTTGTGTAGTACCAGCAGCACAGGTGGCCATGTCTTCCGCCCAAAGATTCATCTAATGCAGTTGTTCTGGAGTTGCATTCCCTCCCCCACCTGACGGTTTGACCTAAGTTTCTGTATTTCCTCATTTGGAGGAAAATAGAGATGAACTTAAGTAACAGTTTTGATTTAAATCCATCACATTTGACACTTTATCTTTTCACTTACTGTTTTTCTGAGTCTAAACTTAATCTGTTGGGGGGTAGGAATTGAATAAAAAAATGTTCATTTTGAAAACATAGTATCCATGAATTAAGTGTTGTAATTGTATATGGTCTTTTAACTTTTTAGTTATACAAAATATATTTATATAGTTTGATTTGTATTAAGGGTTGAGTTTTTCTGCATTTTTTAAAATTTGTTGGCCATCTTCATTTGGTTTCATTTTTCTGAGGACCAGTGTTCGCGAGAGCAGGTGTTTTTACTAAAATGCTATGTAACTGACTGTATTGGACCCTTCAGTATTTCTTCTTCCAAGATGCATTAAAATGTTTTTTATTTATACAGAATTAAAAAAAAACCAACAAACTGTGCTTGTGTTGTTTTAGTACATCCTCTCTAATCATGACAATCTAAAAAAATCACATATTTAAGGCCATATTCTTTTCATTCTTGGTGTTCATTTTCCAGTTGAATTTGTTAGTGAATATATTTAAAAACTTGATCTAATATGTATCCTGGTTCACCTACCATTCATTTTTCTTCCCACTGAAAATCAGTATTTATTCCAGTTCTTTGTTTCCTACCTTTAATCAGTTTCTAATCCATGACAAAACCAAACTCCTTAGTTTCCGTAGCAACATCTTGCAAGGGATTTTATCATTGTGCCAAATGATTAGTTTATTTTCTATTTCTTCAGTTTTCTGAGAAATCTAATAAATTGTGGGAAACAGCATTTTCCTCTAAAAAGCAGTGATAGTTTGTGTTTTTTCTAACAGACTGTTTCAAACACTGAATAACTACTTGTGTTTACGAATATTTCCCTAAATGAACTATATATTGGATTATGGCTCATTGACCTGCAACACCTAGGACTATGTCTACTAAAAAAGTTAGAGGCTTGTGTGGCAGTGGACACTAGTGTGTGCACACATACACACGTGTGCCCCCCTCCCCGCCCTCGCTGGCGGTTTGGAGGTGGAGCTCAGTATTATTAGCAGCATGTGTCACATTAGGAGGATTGCCATCTTCCCCCCTCACCCCGCAGTTCAGCAGGACCTGGGGGTGGCTCACATCTTATCTTGGTGATTTGTTTCCGTTTAGCAGCTTGTTGCAGCACCTGGTGATCTTGCTTACCCGCAGGTTCTTGCGCGGTTTCAAATAAACTTAAAACTGTTTTTATTCTGTATCTGGCTTCTGACTCTTGAGATTCCACATTTGCCATCTTCAACTCTGTTCCTATATTCCCTTTTATATGCTTCTCTGTTCTTCTTTATTATCCGAGTGAAATTTTCAGTGAAAATAGCCTTTCTGGTGACAGTTATTTCAGCTAGCAGGGTGGGCAATATCCCAGTTTTTGGGAGGACTTTCCTATGCTGTAATACAAAGTTATCTCAAGAGTTCCACACCCAGGTCTCTCTGTTCCCAGATTCTCACTTCCATTAATCAGTCTGCCCCGTGGTGCCTCCAGGGTTGGTGCAGGACTTCATTACTTAGATGCAAAAGTCTTTCTGTTGCTACTTAGAATAAAGTCCTTCTAACAGTCTCCTAAATTCTTGGTAGCATTTGTAGAGTATATCCAAGGACTGCCTATGTCTGTCTGGAAGTTATTTAAATGTTTTCAGCCTGTGTTAAAATTTGCCATTAGGAAGAACTCATTGTATTGGAGCTTAGGTAGTAGTTGCAACCTGGGATAATATACCTGCATCTGAAATAAATATTTTAGGAATTGGTATGACTCCTGTTGATACACTTAACACCTGTTTTTCCTTGGTATGAGTTTTAACATAAGATGCTAGTTTTGCAAGGTTGAAGTTGAGGAAGTTTCCTCTTCCTGTAGCGAGATGTGTGGCATTTCCTCATTATTTACCACCATCGGGATTCATCTCATCTAGTTTCTGCTGCATGCAATTCGGTTCCTTGTCTAAATTTTATCTCTAGACTCCACCAGGTATCAGTGGAAAGCAAATAAGTATCTTCAAAGAGCAATTTAACTCATATCATAACTACTTATTTTAAACACCTGTTGATGGCACTTAACTAATTTATGCAAAGCAGCTAACCTTTCGGTGGCTAAAAGCATGGCTGTATGTGCAGCACATAAAGAACTTTAATTTAGCCATGTGTTCTTGGAGCTTTGCTGTCCACCTGCCAAGTCCTCTGCATTACTGTTACTCATGTGACGTTATCACTGGTGAAGGAACAGGGTGGTGGCTGAATGTCTTACCCTTTCTATACAAGAGTTCGATGCTGTGAAAGGCAAGTGGGTGTGCAGGGATCTTGTGTGGTTCCAGTGAACATTATTATTCAGACAAAGATTGCATTGCCTGCATAGCACATAGGTGAACCCAGCTGAACTTCGGTGGGAAAATGCAGTTTGAAGCATCAAAGTTAATGTAACTGTAACTTCAGAGAAATTGTGTTGGTGACCTTTGCTAAGATTCTGCTACATTGTTGAAGAAGAGCAAATAAGACCTGTGGTTCTTTGAAATAATATACTTTTGTGGGAATTCCACCACTTTTTCCATTCTTGCCTAGGCTTGGAAACGTGAGGAGCTGAAAGAGGATTTTTTCCGTGTGAGGGCAAGGAGGAGTACAGTGCATCTGCTGCCTTGGAAAACGTTGCTTATAATTTCAAATTTGCACAAATTAAAAGGATTTTTACCCACTCTGGGATCCATATTGAAAATGTTGTATTTTTTTTAATTCAAAATTACTAAGGAATTCTTTTTCATCTTGCTTTAGACAAAAATCATTCCCTTGAAGTTATCTTACCTAAGGCATTTCTGATCATACAGATTTCTGGTTTGACTTTGGGGCAAGCGAGGCAGATTTGGGTTCCGTGAGATTCTTCTTCCCTGTGTCTTGCAGTGGAATTATTTCAGTATTATGGTCTGATTTTTAAGGAAATGTCCTCTTTTCATCTCTGTTTCCCAAAATCATCAATGCTTTCTCCTTCCCATTGTATCATTTCAGGTGTATATCAAAGTTATAGACACAAATAATCACAGGCCTCAGTTTTCTGCTTCAAAATATGAAGTTGTTATACCTGAAGACACCATACCAGAGACAGAAATTCTGCAAGTCAGTGCTACAGACAGAGATGAGAAGAATAAACTGATTTATACTATGCAGGGCAGCACTGATCCCATCAGTCTTAAAAAATTTCGTCTGGACCCTGGAACTGGCTCTCTTTATACTTCAGAAAAACTGGATCATGAGACCATGAACCAGCATATTCTCACAGTAATGGTAAATAAACAAAAAATTTCTTCTGTAGTCAATAACAAACAGATCTTTTTAATGTCTTTTTAATTTGTCCCCTTAATTCAAACATTTGTTTGTATGTTTAATTTATATGCAGTCTTTGTGACTAGTACAGATTGAACCTTGAATTATTACTAATATTTGATGAACTACTGAAATCACAGTGCTAATTACTAGTAATGTGCTGTTTCAGGTTCGAGATCAAGATGTTCCTGTAAAGCGCAACTATGCTAGAATCATCATTAATGTTAGTGACACAAATGATCATGCTCCATGGTTCACCAGCTCTTCCTATAAAGGACGGGTGTATGAGTCAGCAGCTGTTGGATCGGCAGTACTCCAGGTTACAGCATTAGATAAGGACAAAGGAAAGAATGCAGAAATTGTGTACTCTATTGAATCAGGTATATTGACTTTCTTACATCTTCAGTTTATTTTGAAACAATGCTTGCTGATACTTTGTTTCAACTGTAGACATGTAAAAAAATAGCTATAAAAAAGAGGGGAGTACAGGTGTATGTGTGGTATTCTGTGAGACGTATTTAAGATACAGCTTCAGAGCATTTAAAAGAAAACTACAATGACAAATATTCATCTCCCTCCCTTAGCTATTTATATTATCCTTCAGATACATTTAGAATATTTTAGTAGTAGTAGAAGTACCTTTAAACCCTTAAGAGGGATCTGTTCTTCAGAAATTACAAAAGCATTAAATTCAGATCTAAAAAAAGCATTATTTTTTGATAATGTAAGTGATATTTTGTGGCATAGGCAAAGCAAGGATTTGATGAAAAGAGTAAGAGCCTGAGACAAGTGCTTTCGTGTTTAGCACAATGTGAAAGAAAGGAGCTCAAAAATAACTTAGAAATATCCATATACTTAACCACTAAATAGTCCCAGTTTTTAAGTTAAACTTTCTGATAGATGTAGCAAGGAAGGGGTTGCTTTGCATGGTTCCCTCTGGCTGATTTTAGATAGTGGGACTGCTATTCTAGCTCAATAAAATATATAAAAAATTCTTTAATAGCTGGTCAACTTGGCATTAAGGCTCCTTTCAGATTGCAGGCCAGAGAAGAGCGTTAGGTGCTGCTGCTTATTTTTAACGTCAGAGTATCTTTCTGAACTTGCCTGTAACAATGCAGTTCAGATGATGGCAACTTTGAATAATATGAAAACAGGATGACATTGACTGAGTTCACTTACCAGATGGAAGTTTTGGTTCAGTCCACTAAATCTAGACACAAGCCTGTCATTACCAAGGTCCTGAACTATTTAGGCACTGTTACTGGAAAAAAAAAGTTATTTAAATTTTATTACCTATGTACAGTACTACTTTCAAGGTAGAAAGTAATTTAAAATAAAAATCCCAGTAACAAGCATAAGAAACTGTATATTAAAGAGAACAGTAGGTAAAAAGTTATTCAGTTATTGTTGCATGCAAGGTGATATGTGCAAATGCTCTTTTTATTTGGCATAAGTTGCTTTGTAAAGCATAGGAGTTGTTTACTGTAAATATTTTCCTTTTCTTCCCCCAAAGTATTGTTTTGCTATGAAGAGGTATTTAACACTGTATTAAAAAGAAGCTGTGATTATGATACTCTAAAAAGGAAGAATGTATTTAAGTCTCTCATAAGTTGCTTAAAATATATGTTTGTTTTCTGTTACTTGTAGAAATACGACCTTTTTACTAAGCACGACACTAATGTCCATGAAACTTTTCTCTTGCCTTTCCCATTTCAGTAATGCTTGTTTTAGGAATGCCAAAGCATGGCAAGAAAAAAATGTGTGTGCATGCTGTCTAGAATGAAGTTACACCCTGTTCTCTTCCTTCCTTCTAGCTTTTTGTAGGAGTAAATGTAAGACTTACTTAGGTTTGTTTTACAGGACTGTGATCTACTGGCAGGTTAAAGCATTATACTTGATGTTTTAAGCATTTGGAAGAAACATTCCTTAAATGTTTGTAATGGCTGCTTAGATTTGTAATGGGATATTCTAAGAATGCCACTGTGTTTAGAGCCTCCACTAAAAAAAAAAAAAACACGAACAAAAAAAACCCCAGGAAAAAACCCTCTTGCCTACTTGTATGCATAATTCAGAAGTTCTTAATGAATTTTTTCCATGCTGAGAACATGGCTTTAGTAATGTAATTTTTTAAGGAAGTAAAATGTTAAATCTTACCATATTCAGTACATGAGCTGAATATTGTATGCAGTGTAGTTCAGCTATACATTTGAAAATATAAAGAAAACAAGTGTTTATCAAATGGCAGCTGGTAATCCTCAGCAGGCAGTATTTTTTTTTCTAATACTATCACAGGGAATAACTTGCCTGTGTATTAATGGGAAGTTAGGAGAGAGAGAACTATTGGTCCAATTCAGAAACAATAATTTTGAAGCAGTGATTTAAACTATACTTGCATAAGCAATTAAGATTCACAAGTGTGAATTCATTAAAACACTTCTTTTTTTTCAAAGCAGTCTAATTATTTTAAATGTAACTTGTATTCCACTAATGTTAACTTCTGAATATAATTTTCTTTCAGCTTCAGTAGATATTTAAGTTGGTTTAAACATGAACTCAATGACAAAGATAATTTGAAGAAAATACGTAACTTACAGTGTTGAAACTTGAAAAATAGTTGTTATCTTTTTAAGGTTTTTTAATGGAAAATGAAACAAATTTTTTGCATTTATTTTCAAGGCTTGGATGGCTTTGCTAACTATGTTTTATGCAATGTTTCAACAAGTAAACTTAGAATTAGCGCTAACTCTTGATTACAGAAAACTTTCCAGAGCGGCTAACAAATATTTGTTAAACAAAACTAAGAAATTTTAATATTCTCTGTGTTCTCTCTACATGATCTCTTTTAGTATATAGCTAAATAGGCAATCATCCTTTAAGTTCTGTATACCTCTTTCTTAATTACCTTTCTTTTTCTTTACAGGGAATATTGGAAATTCCTTCTTTATAGATCCCATTTTGGGTATGATTAAAATTGCAAAGGAATTAGATCGTAGTAACCAGGAAGAATACAACCTGATGGTAAAAGCTACAGACAAAGGAGATCCTCCAATGAGTGAAGTGACCTCCGTGCATATATTTGTTACGGTTTCTGATAATGCCTCACCAAAATTCACAGCCAAAGAATATTCTACAGAAATCAGTGAAAGCGCCACCATTGGCAGTTTTGTTGGAATGGTTGCAGCATACAGTCAGTCTTCTGTAGTTTATGAAATAAAAGATGGTAATGTAGGTGACGCCTTTGCTATTAACCCAAACTCGGGTGTCATTGTTTCTCAGAAGATACTTGATTTTGAAACTTTGCCTATTTACACTCTAACTGTGCAAGGAACAAACATGGCTGGCTTATCCACTAATGCAACAGTTTTTGTACATCTTCGGGATGAGAATGACAATACACCAATTTTTATGCAGGCTGAATATACAGGACTCATCAGTGAATCAGCTTCAATTAACAGTGTGGTTCTGACTGACAAGAATATCCCATTAGTAATTCGAGCTACAGATGCTGATAAAGAATCTAATGCTTTGCTTGTTTATCAAATTGTTGAACCATCTGTCCGCAAGTATTTTGCCATTGATTCTAGCACTGGTGCCATTCGGACAGTAGTGAGTCTGGACTACGAGGAGACAAATATTTTCCACTTTTCAGTGCAAGTACATGATATGGGGGTACCACGTTTATATGCAGAATATGCAGCTAATGTTACTATTTATGTAATTGACATCAATGATTGCCCTCCTGTGTTTTCAAGAGAGGTGTATGAGACATCCATTTTGGTTCCAACCTATAAAGGCGTGAAAGTCATCAGCGTAAATGCCACTGATGCTGATTCAGGCATTTTTTCACAACTAATTTATTCCATTATTGAAGGCAACATTGGAGAAAAATTTTCAATAAACCCTAAGTCTGGAGATATAACAGTACAAAATACAACTCAGTTAAGAAGCAGATATGAATTAACAGTGAGAGCATCTGATGGCAGATTTGCAAGCACTGCATCTGTAAAAATTCATGTGAAAGAAAGCAAAGCAAGCCAGCTGAAGTTCACACAGAGTTCTTACTCTGCAACAGTGCAGGAGAATTCCACAGAGGCAAAAACAATAGCTGTTGTTACTGCTATAGGGAATCAAATAAATGAGCCTTTGTTTTACCATATTCTAAATCCAGACAGCAGATTTAAAATAAGCCCAACTTCAGGAGTCCTTTCAACAACAGGAATACCATTTGATCGTGAACAGCAAGAATCTTTTGATGTGGTCATAGAAGTGACAGAGGAATATAAACCATCAGTTGTTGCACACATTGTAGTTAAAGTCACAGTGGAAGATGTAAATGATAATGCTCCATTTTTTGTCAATCTTCCATATTATGCTGTTGTTAAAGTAGACTCTGAAGTAGGCCATGTTATTCGACGTGTCACTGCAGTAGATAAAGATACAGGCAGAAATGGAGAGGTGCATTACTATCTCAAAGAACATCACGAACATTTCCAAATTGATCCAACTGGTGAAATCTCACTGAAGAAGAAGTTTGAACCAGACACACTAAATAAGGAGTATCTGGTCACAGTAGTGGCAAAAGATGGAGGAGACCCTGCTTTTTCTGCTGAAGTTATAGTCCCAATTACAGTTATGAGTAAAGCTATGCCAGTTTTCGAAAAGCCTTTCTACAGTGCAGAGATACCAGAAAACATTCAGCTCCATAGTCCTGTGGTACATGTACAAGCAAATAGTCCAGAAGGACTTAAGGTGTTTTACAGCATCACAGATGGAGATCCTTTCAACCAGTTCACTATCAACTTCAACACTGGAGTTATAAATGTTGTTGCCCCTCTTGACTTCGAGTCTCATCCAGCCTACAAACTGAGTATTCGAGCAACAGACTCCCTAACTGGGGCGCATGCTGATGTGTTTGTAGACGTAATAGTGGAAGACATCAATGATAATCCTCCTGTGTTTACAGAGGAGTCTTACACTGCAACCCTTTCTGAGGCATCTGTCATTGGAACATCTGTTATACAAGTGAGCGCCACAGATGCCGATTCCGGGACAAACAGGGGGATTTCCTATCACTTGATTGAGGGTAACAGTGAAAGTCATGATTACTTCCACATAGATAGCAGCACTGGACTCATTCTTACAGCAAGAACTTTGGACTATGAACAAATTAAACAACACAAGTTACTAATAAGGGCCATAGATGGTGGCATGCTGCCCTTGAGCAGTGATACCATTGTAACTGTTGATGTAACTGATCTCAATGATAACCCCCCTCTTTTTAACCAATTGCTTTATGAAGCTAAAATTAGTGAACTGGCTCCCCGAGGGCATTTTGTGACATGTGTGCAAGCCTCAGATGCAGATAGTTCGGATGTTGACAAGCTGGAGTACTCCATTCTGACAGGCAATGACCAAAAGAATTTTGTAATTAATAGTAAAACTGGCATTATCACCATCTCAAACCTACGCAGACAGACACTGAAGTCACATTATAATCTTAACGTGTCTGTTTCTGATGGTGTCTTCAGAAGCTCAGCCCAAGTCCATGTAACTGTAACCAGTGCCAATATGCACAGTCCTGTTTTCAGCCAGAATGAATATGAGGTTGAACTAGCTGAAAGTGCTCCATTGCATACTTTGGTGACTGAAGTTAAAGCAACAGATGAAGATTCTGGTACTTATGGCTACATCACTTACCACATTGTGAATGACTTTGCCAAAGACAGATTTTATACAAATGAGAGAGGGCAGATATTTACCTCCGAAAAGCTTGACCGTGAAACACAAGCAGAAAAAGTAATTGCCATTAGTTTAATGGCCAAAGATTCAGGAGGAAAAGTTGCTTTCTGTACTGTTAATGTAATACTTACAGATGACAATGATAACGCTCCTCAATTCCGAGCAACAGAGTATGAAGTAAATATTGGATCTGATGTTCCACGGGGTACTTCTGTCATTAAAATCTGGGCATCTGATGCTGATGAGGGTACAAATGCAGACATCACATATACAATTGAAGCAGAGTCTGAAAATGTTAAAGAGAATTTAGAAATTGATTCATTGTCTGGTATAATTACTACAAAAGAAAGCTTAATTGGTTTAGAAAATGAGTTTCTGACCTTCTTTGTTAGAGCAGTCGATGGTGGATCCCCCCAAAAAGAGTCAGTTGTTCCTGTCTATGCTAGAATACTCCCACCGGAAGTGCCTCTTCCCAAATTTTCAGAGCCGTTTTTTTCTTACACGGTTTCTGAGGACATTCCAATTGGGACTGAGATAGATGTTATCAAAGCAGAGCATAATCAGACTTTAGTATATAGTCTGATTAAAGGGAACACTCCTGAAAGCAATAGAGATGATTTTTTTGTGATTGACCGACAGACTGGAGAGTTGAAACTTGAAAAGAATCTTGATCATGAAACTACTAAATGGTACCAGTTCTCAGTTCAAGCACAGTATGCAAATGAAGATTATAATGTTGTTTCCTCAGTAGAGGTAAGCATTCAAGTAAAAGATGCAAACGATAACAAACCAGTTTTGGAGTCCAATCCATATGAAGCATTTATCGTAGAAAACATGCCAGCTGGCACAAGAGTCATCCAGGTTAAAGGAACTGACTTAGATTCGGGACTCAATGGGCAGGTTACTTACAGCTTGGATCCTTCTCAAGAACTAGACATAATAGAGTCTTTTGCCATAAGCATGGAAACTGGCTGGATTACCACTCTCAAAGAGCTCGATCATGAGAAACGAGACAAATACAGAATCACAGTGGTGGCATCTGATCGGGGTGAAAAAATTCAACTGTCTTCTATGGCTGTGGTTGAAGTTACTGTTACTGATGTGAATGACAATCCTCCACGCTTTACTGCAGAGATATATAAAGGAACAGTCAGTGAGGATGACCTTCCTGGTGGGGTAATTGCTATCTTGAGTACAACTGATGCTGATACAGAAGAAGCCAATAGACAAGTCTGTTATTACATCACAGGTAAATCTTTTTGATTATGTGTCAGAATAATCATTTAAGTGGTCCTGGAATGATGTGAGATATAACTTAATCTTCCAAATTATTGAGAAGTATTAGAAGCCATAGAGTTGCAAAGAAAGAATGTGTGTGTCTTAATAAGAATATTAAAAACTTCAGGGCAAAACAAATGAGTTTTTGAAAACAGGTCTTTGGCTTTCCGTTTCACATTTGCTTTGCTTAAAATGCTTTCCTACATTTGTTGTTTACTTATATATCAATTTTTATTTAAAAAATACACTTACACTGAAGTTAGTGATGTAGTTAAAGAACAAACAAATTATCACAAAATAATAGACTGTTAATTTCCAGTGGAATATTTTATTGTTTTTGTTATTTAGCATATGTCTTGATATGATGTCATCTATAATGCTACATGAATTTCTACATTGATTTTTATAGATTCTGTTGGCTGCAGTTAAATTTGTTGTATGAGCATCTACTGACTCTTTCTACCTGGAAAATGAAGCTATTTCCCTATAAAGCCATAGAGAATGGCTGCTTATTTGCATTTTTTCTATTTAGTTATAACTTAATGTTGATAGAGTAATAGTAGCAATCTCTTTCTTGTCTTTAATTAAGTGTTTCTTTTCGTACTTCAGGAGGTGATCCCTTGGGACAGTTTGCTATTGAAAGTATACAGAATGAATGGAAGGTCTATGTCAAAAAGCCTCTGGACAGGGAAGAAAAGGATAATTACCTTCTAAATATTACAGCTACTGATGGGACCTTTGCAACTAAAGCTGTGGTGGAGGTTAAAGTCCTTGATGCTAATGATAATAGCCCTGTTTGCGAAAAGGTAGGCACAATTTTGTATCTTCTGTGTCTAGCTGCTTCCATATGTAGAATGTAAACTTTCTCTGAAGTTTCTTCTCAGGAGACTGACAAATAGGTATTCATTTTATGCTGGTAACAGAAATTTGAACTATTAAGATAGAATGCTGTCAAAAAAAAGTTATTTCATGGACAGGTTTCTTAAATAAAAATCCAGAAACAATTCATTGGTGTAATTTTAACACTCAATGGGTATTTGAAGAGTATGAGGAGAGTTGGAGTACATTTCTCCTGTGTTAATGCATACTTCTCCAAAAGGAATTGTTTTAAGCAGCAGCCGTGATAGTTTATATGCTCTATTTTCTGAAGGAAGCAAAGTCTCAAAGAAGGCTGCATACTTAGTTGATGTATTCATGCATTTCCTGTGATAAAAGAGTTGAAAAGACTGGAATATTATCCTGCAGTTGCACTCAACAGCACCAAAAATCTGTAATCCATAAATGTTTTCTTGTTACAAAGCCATCTACCTTACCAGATTTGATAGTCTGCAAAAATAGACATGAAAAATAAAGAATGGAAAAAAAAACAGAAAGGTGAGCCCTGCAAGACGTATAATTGCCTTATGAGAAAGCCCTGGATTTTCATAGTCAGCTTTGGTTTTTCACTTTAGCACATTTGGACTTTTCATAGCCGTCTTGTTGAACACAGATTTGACGTTACCAGGTGGAAAGGCAAAATCTTTTCTTGTTCTTGGAAGGATCAAGTTTACAGTGAGCATTTGATTCTTTTTCTTAGTTGATGGTTATGTTGGTTACTTCTATATAAATGATTGCAGTTATATACAGACTGTCAATGTAAGGTAAGTCAATGTTTTTAGCTTTTTTCCTTTGTTAATATTGGTGTTAAAAGGCTCAATCCTTCTAATTTAATGCACATCCCTGACATGGATGACCTGTAAGAGTGCTTAGTGCTTTTAAATTCTGGGTGTTTCTTTCTTCGTTTTTATTTAAACTGGAAGCTTTTATTTCATGCCATTTCAAAAAAGGCAGGTATCAATTTCTTCTAGATTGAGTCAGATCTAGAAAAGATGATTTACCAAAAGAGGAAAAAATTAAATTACCAAAAATTTATAACTCCTATGTTGGGAATGCATTTAATTATCAGTTGATCAGTTACAAGTGTTTAGAGTTCTTAGCTATGCAGTGACACTCAAGAGTCCCTATGGTTGCAGTATTAATTACCTTTCCAAATAATCTAATAAATGTGAGGTAATTGATTAGAAAATCTTAAGTTCTTTTCATTTTCGGGTATTTCATCCTCTGGTTCACTTCTTATGTTACCAAACATTCAAACAGGGTATTATCTCATCTGTCATTCCTTCTTCCCCTCCCCTTTCCAAGCTCTACTTATTTCATATGTTTAGTCTTTTAATGTAACTTTTCATCTTGCAGGCTTTATACACTGATTCTGTTCCTGAGGATGCCCTTCCTGGCAAACTGATAATGCAGGTATCTGCTACAGACGCAGATATTCGTTCCAATGCAGAAATTACTTATACACTGCATGGCACAGGAGCAGAAAAATTCAGACTCACTCCAGACACAGGTAATAATGCTTTAGACACTATACAAAATTCCAGTCAACATTTTATGAAATGTTTTACTATTACATTAAGACTTACATAAATGCCAAAGTCCTGTGCTCTGCAGGCTGCAGTAGACAAGCAGTAGGAAAGCAGTAATAAACAATATAGAAAATTTTAAATCAGATAAATACAAAGATATAGTGGAAATATGGAGAAAGAGATTAGAATACTTCAGTGGCAAAATAAATGAGAAGGATCTTACTTCGTGGGGGTATTTTTGACTTTGAATGTCACCTGCGTGCTGTACTAGAATGTTACGTAAATTCAGAATTGGTGGGGCTAGAATACTCATAAACAATATTTCAGAATACTTTTTTGAATTGGTTAAAAGGAGACGATGGCTACATATTGTGCCTGTCATAGTGTTTTCTGTCACGTTGGAAGGAAGTATGTGTTAGACTTCTAGAGGTTTGTCTGTAGCAGCAAGTTATATTTGATAGTGTGAATAGCTCTGTTTATTCATTGAATGTTAGAGGAGGAGAGTCAGCTCAATAGCTGTGGAAGGAACACAACTAAGTAGCCCAGGAAAACCATACGTGGATTTTACCTTGCATTTTGTTAGAGCCAGAGTTCTAATATTTTCATTTTCTTTACACAAAAACATGTGGATTCATGTGTTTATACGCATTCTCTCTTTTTCTGCACCATCAGGTAGTCTCACTTTAGCTAATTTCTGTTTCAGAGGCATTTGGAAAAAAAGACAGAGGATTTTAGTATTCAATATTTTAAAGCTGAAAAAGCAGGCCACTGACATGCTTTGCCCGAAGTGGAGCTCATTAGTGCAGTACAGCTGTTGACTTAGCCACTGATGAAATATCATGAAAAAGAAAATTGTTGTTTAGTTTTTCTGAGTACAAATATTTTAGAGGAAGACATGTTAGGGATATTTAAGTCTTGCAACTCACATCAACTTATGTATGTTACTCTTTTTATAGGTGAACTGAAAACATTAATGCCACTTGATCGTGAACAGCAAGCAGTTTATTATCTTCTAGTGAAAGCCACAGATGGAGGAGGAAGATTCTGCCAAGCTAATATTATTCTGACTCTGGAAGATGTGAATGATAATGCCCCAGAGTTTACAGCTGATCCTTACTCCATTACAGTATTTGAAAACACAGAGCCTAAAACCCTTTTGACAAGAGTGCAGGCAACAGATGCAGATGCAGGTATGCATTCTTTGACCAATACTTTTGTCATGGTCTCAAAGTTACAGTAGTGTTTATATAGTCTTATCCTGAGAGGTGTTAAGTCTTCCAGTGGAACTGACAAATGTTCAATACCTCTCAGGATTAGATTCCTGAAAGATATATTTAGGGCTACAAAATCATGTAACACCTGACTTTCATGTGTGAGTAGCTTGGAAAACATCCCTTTTGTGTCTCTGCAGAAAAGAAGAGAGGGGAAAGGGGCGAAATATAGGATATTTTTAGTGTGATAAGCTATTAATGTTATGATGGGTTAGGTCCATCCTTTTACTCCTGGTGTAAGTAAAAGGAATATCAAGCCATGTCTGTTCGTGTAAATGTGCATTCATAGATTTTGAATGTGTGCTTCTCAGGCTAGCCATTGATGATCATACCATAAAGAGAACCCTGGTCAATTGTAGCTTTATGTATATGCTGCCCTATTAAGATTTTTGCTGCCTCTTTATCTTCACTGTTTAATTACAAGTATTTAAGTGAACATAAACTGAAAATTACATTAGAAAGAGTTTGTTCTTAGGCTTTGTTGTCAGGATACAACAGCCTAAGGTCTTTTTAAAAGTATATGATTTCCATATATCATCAGTTTATTAATCAAATAATATTAATTAATAGTTGCCTCAGTCTCGTCAAACAACCAACCTGCTTTATGCTATGATAAAGCTAGATTGCTGAATTGGAAGGTAACAGACAGATGTTTTCACACTTCATTAGTCTTTGAGGCTCAGGAGGAGCAAAATGCTTGGCCCAAAAACTTATGGGGTTTTTGTTTGTTTGTTTTATACAGAAATATTGCTAGAAATTATGTTCCTGTTAATTCTGGGACATGGTTCTTAAATAAACTTACTGGAATTGAGCCTAGTTATTTGATGCAGCCTAACTCTCCCATATCCTCCCGTGTTATTTATAAGCCTGCTAAGCAGATGCTGTTGTACTAAAGTTGTAATTAGATTTATATTACTAATCGTTTCATATTAGCAGTACTGTGACTGAAGCAGAACAATGCTTCATGTTTCTTGTGTGGCAGAAAATCGGTGCAATGAAGTGTTAGCTTAATTTTTTGAATCAAATTACATCTTTTTGGAAACCATTCTGCCCTTCACAGGGCAGCCTTCAACTCTTGCTGAAATTTACTTTAACATGAATGATAATATTTAGCATGCATGTTTTATTTCTGTAGCTATCAGATCTTTATTATGTTGGTGTATTTTAACAGCTGCTTCATACTCTGCAATTGTTTTCAAAATGCAGGGACGAACCATAAAATCCATTATTCACTGGTGAACTCTGCAGAGGGCCAGTTCTCTGTAGATGAATTCTCTGGAATCATTCGATTGGAGAAGCCTTTGGATCGGGAATTACAAGCTGTGTACACCCTAACTTTGAAGGCTACGGATGAAGGTTTACCTAGAAGACTGTCTTCAACAAGTACTCTTATAGTTTCTGTTTTGGATATAAATGATAATCCACCTGTATTTGAGCATAGGGAGTACTGTGCGAGTGTATCAGAGGACATTTTGGTTGGAACTGAAGTTCTCCAGATCTATGCTGCAAGCAGGGACATAGAAGCCAATGCGGAAAT
The DNA here is from genome assembly GCF_000690835.1 of Fulmarus glacialis. Taxonomy (NCBI): domain Eukaryota; kingdom Metazoa; phylum Chordata; class Aves; order Procellariiformes; family Procellariidae; genus Fulmarus; species Fulmarus glacialis. Next base: position 51,321 of record NW_009209203.1, read on the forward strand.
CACATACTCAATAGTCAGTGGGAATGAACATGGAAAATTCAGCATCGATTCAACAACAGGTAACAGATTACAACTGTGAATATACTTCAGGCTAGCTAAAGACTGTGCCATACTGTGTTCTATAGTAATTCAACCAAATAGGTTATGTATAATCTATGTGCATCATCCTGGCTGTAAAACCAGTGCTACTGTCTGTTCACCCATTTTGCCAGCATGCTTACTAGAAGAGTGCAGTGGAATGTAGAATAGAAACTTTATTTGTTGCTGCTATTTATTGTTATTCGTGTTAGATTCATTTAGCTGGCAAGAGTAAGGGTTTTCTAGCTGGAATATTCCCCGCCCTGTTGGCAGAAGGGGTGGAAAGACATAGTTCTGTAATGATAGAAGCATCATAGTCTTTTCACAAAAGCTATATAATCAGAATGAGTGGCCAGACTTGGTAAAAGAAAGTTCAGAAATTAAATTGGTTGGGAAAAATAGTCATTGGTCCACAAAGACAGTAATTCTAGAGGCGTTTGATATGGCATTAAAGAGAGGTTTGAATATTCTTTTCAATCATATATCCAGCATGACAGTGGAGATTTTAGGCTTGCACGTTAGTCAGATTTAGCCTCAGGAAGCATTTAGGTTCTGTGGAGAATTTTTTCCCTATTAATGATAATTTTTTGTCAAAAATCAATATAAACCTCAATTCTAGTTTTGTTTTCTTATATAGTTCTTTTTCTAGAGATAATTTCTGGTAAAGTTTGGTTTTTTAAAATAAAATTTAAATAACCCAGAAGTTAATAGTAGTTAATTATACCAGTGTAATTGAAATTATAGTTCTTCCAGCTGTTTTTTCCAGTGTGCACACTGGTGCTATGGTATAGAAGTTCTTTGCCAGTTTAACTTCTTCACATATTTGAAAGGAGGAAAAAGGTTCCAGGAAAATACTTCCCAGCAGCAAATCAGTGTGTATGTTAGAGACTGCACTATCTTAACCAGTTGGTTAAAAACTCACACTGTAACTCAGATATTCAATCAAAATTCATGGTTGGACACTTCTGTTACTACCTCTGCATACTCCATGCCTGACCTTAATGCTGGTTGCAAGGAAAGTCAAGTTAAAGGTCATTTCGTTAACCATTTTTGGTTAATTTTAATTGAAAATTAAGAATAGGACATTTTCTAAACTCATTTTTTATTTTTCTTCATTTTTTTTCATTACAGAATGTGAGCCAGGTGGTTTTAAAGTATGAGTCTTTTGTGGTAATGGCAGGAACTTCTCAACTTTTTACTTTTACGTGTAAAGCCTGGTCATTTCACTGTGTAGCTGCAGCTTTACAGTGACAAATCAAGCCCTGAGGTAGCTGAGTATTTGTCAGACTAAAATCAAAAGTTGCAATATATAATACTACAGTAATAGCAGAGTTTGTGTGAGGGTTTTCTTTTTTTTTTCTTCCCTAGGAGCCATTTTTATCATTGAGAGCTTGGATTATGAAAGTTCTCATGAGTACTACTTGACAGCAGAAGCCACAGATGGAGGCACACCTTCCTTAAGTGATGTTGTAACTGTGAATATTAACGTAACAGATATCAATGACAATACTCCAGTGTTTAGCCAAGACACTTACACTGCAGTAATCAGTGAAGATGCTATGCTTGAACAATCAGTCATTACAGTACGTATTGTTGTTTTTTTCCTTTGAAATACTCTGTCGTGACAATCATGTTTTTAGTCTTGAAGGAATAAATATTGAAGATGGACATAAATGAATAGATAAGTTTGCCACTGAGTGAATTGAAAATCTATTTTGAAAAAGTTTCAGAACCAGGGACTTGAGATGCTATGGGAAAGTAGATGATATTTTGTGATATATTTGTGTTCTCCTCATGAGAACATGACTTAATTTTCAGAAGAAATTCAGGAAATTGGTATGTTCTATTCATATGACATTTCTCCTGTGAAATGTGTTAGACCAAAACAGCTGTGCTCGTCTTCAGGATGAGTTTATCTGAAAGACGACAGAGTCTATTTTGACGTGTTTTAAATGAGACTGTAATGTCCCTTAGGTTATGGCAGATGATGCTGATGGACCTTCAAACAACCGCATTCACTACGCAATTATAGATGGCAATCAGGGAAATCCTTTTACGATTGACCCTACCAGGGGTGAAATAAAAGTGACTAAACTTCTAGACAGAGAAAAGGTAGGTTTTTGATGCTTTTTAAGCAGTTGGGATTAATTTAGCTATACATAATTCATGACCACCATTTTTTGGTTTATATTTGTAAATTACCATTTCAAGTGTTCCGAAGTTAATACAGCTGTAACAAAGTGAAAGCATCTGTTTACGTCCATGCTTTTTGGGGTGGGGGGCATATGCAGGGGGAAGAGAAAGGACTAAATATATGAAGGCAAGTTTTACTGGGGGGTGGCACTAAAATATTTCTTCCTTAAAAGGAAAGCTGAGTTTGTTACTCTTTGCTCCTTAGTGAATGTTTGAAAATTTTTTATTATTTCTTAGATTTCAGGGTATACCTTGACAGTTCAAGCTTCAGATAATGGAAACCCGCCTAGACTTAACACAACCACAGTTAATATTGATGTTTCTGATGTAAATGACAATCCTCCAGTATTCTCAAAAGGAAACTATAGTGTTATCATCCAGGTAAATACAGATAGTGAAGTAGCCAAATCAGTAATATTATTGGAATGTTAATTTGTGACTTGAAAAATTCCACAAGATATGATAAAACTAATGCTTCAATTTTATTTTTCTGTATTTCTAATTATTTAAGGTTGTCAGTGAGACTGCTTACCTGAGTAAGTGTTAAGAGTTACAAAATTAATATTGTGCAGTCTATTTAGAAACTTACGTTGCAAGTTGAGCGTGTTCTTTTTTCATGTACTTCATGTGTGTATATGTATCTATATATCATACATTGCATTTATGTTTATAACATTCTTAGCATCATACAGAGAGGTTAAAATACATAATAATTTTGCTATTTCTTTTTAATCTTAGAATTAGTGCTTAGAAAAAGATACTTCAGGTACCTATTACTGTGAAGGAAGTGTTGTGCACTGTAGCGCGTAATTCAAGACTTAATTCCTATTGGCCTCCTCTGGGATCAGAAGCAGTTAGAACAGTAGTATTTCATATTGCTACATACCAATCCTTTGACTAATTTTGTACCTTAGGATGGTAGTAGTGCCCAGATTCTCAAATGGCTGATGTGTACTTGCCTGATTCAGTAAACACTCTGCTAAAGCAGAGATAGCAGAGGGAGCGTCTGTACTACTTGTCTTCCTGAATCCAATAGAGAATAAATGGAAGGGAACAAAGGAATTGCATTAAGACCTTTATAATAGTAACGTAAATAAGCTCAATCCCTTGGGTCCTTTTGCTGTTGCTGGTGCCTGGCCTTGTACAATAGATAAGTGGGGATCAGGCAATGTTATCTGGTGCACTGTGCCATCCTAACATACCACTTCTGTTTGAGACCGTGTACATGATTTGTAAAGGTAGCTTTCCGAAAGAGAACAAAGCGATTCATCACTACCCAACATATACAGAGTATGCAAGTAAGATGTCCTGGATCTTACTTTTTATTTTTTTAAAGCAACAGAGTTGTATGTTTTTGTTCTGTCAGAGGTAAAAATGTTAATTAATGTATCCCCTAAAACTGTAGACTATATAGCCAATATCCCTAATGTTTCCCTTACTAAATTAAAAAGAAGGACCTTGTCTTTTACAGTTCATTCATATCAGCCTGTCCCAGTACGAGGGTAGCAGAGAAAAAGCTGGAGGAGTTGCCCAAGAATGCTGGTGTGCATTTCCTGATATATTGGAGATGGACATATTTGGACACAGTTGGAAATGTGCTTAGCTATTATGAAAATCAAGTTACTTTAGATGTCCAGATGTAAATATTTGTATTTTAAAATGATGGTCCTTGTCTGCTTTGCTGAAGGGGGAAAAAAGGTTCAGCTGCAATATCTGATAATTAACTTGACTTATTCTCTCAAGAACAAAGAGTATGCTTGTTACTAGGAGTTTTTGCAAGAGTGAAAGGATAGCATTTTATTCTTGTTGTACTTCACAGTAACGTTTCTACTTTTTTTTGCATTTAAAATATGTGTATATATATATAAAAAAAATCTGGTCAATACAGTATAGCACAAATATTCTGGGAGAGGTGTTACAAGTGTTAGATAATGGTGGGTGGGTGGGTGTCTCAGATACATGATAAACCAAAGTGTGTGAAGTGTTTGTGAAACCTCAGGCATCCACATGATGCAAACTTGAAGGGATTTTATGATGCGAATTTTAAAACCTGGATTTAATATTTTAACCAGACTGCGGCTGTAGCAGCCACAATTATAGTCAGAACACTAATTAGGGACACAAGGGGTCAGATGGAGGAGTATATTTTTTCTAGTCCTTCCAGCAAAGGCATTGGATTGTTCTTAATAGGTGTTTTAGCTAAATTTGAAGTCTTTGAGGACTTGGTAATTAATCTACAGTAATCTTAATTCAGACCAAAAGTGGAAAATGTAAAGTTTCAAGGCTGAGCTACTTTTAAAAATATAAGACAAAGTTTAAAAAAAACAAAGTTTTTCCTTTTTCCTGCCTTTCTCCTTTTACTGTTTTCATCGTTATTCTCAGAGGGTAGTATTTTTCCTTAAACAATATTGTCATTCTGATTCCTGTTGTACTAATTAACTGGTTTGACAGTAATTTGATTTTTTTTTTTCCCTGTTGTGAAAAAGAAATCAACGTTAGGCTATATGCTCAATTATAACAAAACCCATGTGATCATATTATGCATTTATAGGAAAATAAGCCTATTGGATTTAGTGTGCTACAGCTAGTGGTGACGGACAAGGATTCTTCTCACAATGGCCCTCCTTTTCTCTTCACCATCCTGAGTGGAAATGAGGAGAACGCTTTTAAGATTAACCAGCAGGGAGTACTGACAACAACTGCTGCACTGAATCGCAAAATGAGGGATCACTATTTACTTCATGTTAAGGTAGGATGCACTACCTCTAGCTGTTTTGCATTATAAGTATTTAGTTAACTTTTCCCACTCATGCCCAATCACCACTTTTTCCTGCTTACCCCTTGTCTTTCTGTTACAAGATCCTAACATGCCAAGCAGTCATTTGAGGCATGTCTCTCATGGTAACATCTTCAGAGACAATGTCTATTGATTTAAATGGAAATCTACACAGGTGTAACAGTAAGCTGAATTAAACTCATGGTAAGGGTAGGATGTAAGTGAAATGTTAACTGGGTGAGTGGTCTTGATAAGCCCTTTGCCTTTCATGTGGGATGCTGGAAAAGCCAGCAGGGGACAGGTCCCTTGAGCTGCCTACTTTTGGCTGCAGACTTCCTCTTGCCACTATCGCTTTGACCCTCGAAGCTGTGAGCTGGACTACACTGATACGATGGTAACAGGGACATTGAAAGTTGCACATCATGGCAGTACTGAAATATTTTTCAATAGTGCCACATTCTTCTTCCAATGGCAATTGAAAATATCTTTTTTTAAGTTTGGAAAACCAGGTCAGTGGACCTTTTTCGTAGCATTGAAACTTGCAGCGCAGTACTTGGCGATCTGAGAATCTTGCAGTGGAAAACATGGCATAAAACTCAAAAAGGTATGCCTTTTGGTATGCCTACATTTGCCATTGTTGTGCAAAAAGACGAGACCATGTTCCAACAATCCAGGTTACATTAACTTAGCTAAGTTCTCTAAAATACTTTTTTGTAACCTAATGTAAGAAAAGTTCAAGCCATTTTTTTTAATCTTAGCCAGTCCTTTTTAATTCAGTTATAAATTAAGCAGCTGTGAACAGGGGACTTAAAATTGGTAAGCTAAAAATAGCTGGCCTTAATTCTTAAACTTCATTTCCAGATTTGTGTTTTAAGAAAAATTCTTACCTTTATTTTTACATGAGGAATTTATTTCAATCTCCAAATTATTCTCATATGTAACATTGCAGACAATTTCTGAGTAAACATGCACTTGCAGAGTTTGAGCGTCAGTGTATACTGAATTCTGTCCACATTGGGATAATAATTGTGGTGTGTTTACACAAAGTCTATCTCTTTTCTTTGGGGAAGGAAAAAAAATTCCCACAGGTACTGTCATTTGCTGGCTGAGTCACTAAAACATGTTATCAGGAGCCATCAGTGTAAGAACCAGCCTTGCTGGAGGTTCCATTTAAATGTAGTTTAGTTTAGGGCCATTTTTTTCTCAATGGTGATCTGCTAATTAGTGGTGGAACAGATTAGCTTTCAATGTACCCAAGCGATGGCTCTGCTGGCCTTCCTAGGCTGCATGAGTCCGAAACAGCAGTAGAGCTGGGCTTTGTCACACTTGCCTAATAGGCTTTCCAAGTTCTATACCAATTCCCCAAAGTCACCTTTTTGTTTAGGGAAGAAGAACCAGCAAAGTTTTTTCTGTATGTGCAATCAGTGTAAAACAAGGTTCATATGTTTTGTTTTATATTTTCTCTAAGCAGTAAGTAATTTCTATTTATTTTGCTTCTAAAACATATTCCTATGAATGCGTGCACAGGTGTCTGTTCTGTGTAGACTGTTACGTTGTCTTTGTCACATTTCATGATTTATCTGCACCTCTGGCCCTTCCTAATGTGCCTGCCTTTTCCTAAGGCACGGATCTAACACCTTCCTTTGGGTGGAATCATGCAGTTCTTTCATTTCCAAGCCACTTCCTAGGCTGTAGGATGCTTGTAAACAGCCTGTCAGTACTTCAACTGTCTTCTCTTTAGCACAGGGCTTGAAAAGTGCCTTTTTTCTAGGGAATGAATAAGGGCTATTTTAATGGTATCCAGAAGCTAAACAAGTGTCTTAAAACAAATGTACTCATTTAGAACTAAGGCTTCTCGGAGATTGTAAATCATTAAAGCTAATGTGCATTTTTTGTGTGCTGTATTACCCAATCTCAGTATTTTGGACATGTCTAATCCCTTGATTTACAAGTTCCCTGCCTGGATTCTGGAAATATGTCACTGTCTTTTAATTCCCATTTATCATCTTACACTTTTTTAAATAGACACAGTGCTATAATTTGCTATTATCTTCTCCTTAGTGAGTCACTATACATGAGTATGAAGGCATCTAAGACTAAAACTAGCATTTCCATATCACAAGACTTCAGTTCCAATGATACACACAAAAATAGATACATGACTGTTGTAGAAAAATATTCTTCCCCTGTTCGTTTAAAAGAAAGATTTTTCAAAGGCTGTAGGAAGGCTTCTCAAATTTACACTGTCTTTAATTTCTGCACTTTCATCTTGCAGCTCACAAGTTAATGCCTGTGTATGATCTCTTGATACTCGTTTTTGGTTTTTAACAGACCTTCACTGGTGTGCTTTTCAGTATTGACGGCTTTCACCTTAGTTGCTTTCTGAATGGATTGCTGAGGCAGAGGTCGTCTTATGTTACAGGCATACTTTAATTGGGGGGGG
>NW_009209204.1:0-256 GCF_000690835.1 Fulmarus glacialis
CAGTGCTGGGCTCCCCAGTACAAGAGACACAGGCACAGACTGGAGAGAGTGTGGGAGATGTGGAAGGGACAGGAGCGTCTCTGATGGCCACAGAGGGAGGGTGCGATGGGACAGAGGTAGGCTCTTTCCACTGGTGCCCAGTGCCAGGACCAGAGGCGATGGGACAACCTGCCAAGCAGGAGGGTTCCTCTGACTACCAGGAGGCGCATTTTCAGCGGGGTGACCGAGCACTGGCACAGGTTGCCCAGGGTGGCTG
>NW_009209204.1:283-529 GCF_000690835.1 Fulmarus glacialis
AAAACGCCCCCGGGACATAGTCCCGGGTTGGTCCTGCCGGGGTTGGAGCAGGTGAGCTCCAAGGTCCTTTCCAACCTCAACCACCCACTGACAGCCCGCCCCATGCACCAGGCCAAGGAGCACGTTGAAGGCACCACTTAGACCCCACCGGTGCCGTCCCACAGCGCCGGCCAAGGCCACCGGCTCCAGGTGCCACGCTCCCAGGCCCTGTCCTGGTGCCGTGCCGGGTGCCACGCTATCTCCCAA
>NW_009209205.1:0-10469 GCF_000690835.1 Fulmarus glacialis
AAACTCCTGAGGTTCCTCTGAGGATACGCATGTGGGAGGTGGTAAAGGGCATGTCCTGGGTGCTGGCGGAAAAGGTGGAGTCGCCGTCCGGGCTCCATGTCCTGAGGTGCCAGCCTGGAGCCAGCGGCCATGGCCTGGTCCACCGACTCTCTGGCTGTGGAGAGAGAAGGGAGCATCCAGCATATGTCCCACAGCCCAGCTGCAGCAGCCCCAGCACCGGCGAGCCTCCACTGCACTCCCACTACCGCCCCACGTCCCACCCGTGCCCTGCATCTCCTCACTGCCACCACCAAACTGTCTTGACGGTCCTGCACACTCAGCACTCTCCCTGCTGCTCCAACCCTCAGATCCCACCTCCCTTCCCCGCAGGTCCCAGGACTGGAAACCCCTCCTCTTGGTGCCGGTCCCAGCCCAAGCCCAGCACCTCGCTATACGCTGCGGGGGCTCACACGCACAGGGACCCCTCTCCATGCACACACCGCCCTGTACACCCACGTGCACAGAGATGTGTGCTGACGCCACCGACTGTATGCATCACCCAAGGGTACATGGACCTCCTGGGCACAACCCCTGCACCCGTCCCTGGCTGGGAAATGCTGTATCTGAGCCCTACCAAGAATATTGAACATGCAAAGCGGACACGTGTGGTGTTGCTGCAGCCAGGGGTCAACACACTCCCGGTGAAACTCATGGGAGCACGAGATGATCCGCAGTTCCTAGAGAGAGGTGGAGAGAAGAGGAGTGTCATTAAGGAGAACCATGTCGCAAGACCTGGATGGGTCCTTCTTGACGGAAGTGAACCTTGTAGGATGGAAAGATGTCTAACGGCGAGCAATCTGCAGCCCAGCTTTGCATGGAGGAGGCTGTGCAGCAGCCTGGCAGCTCTGGTTCTGCTCACTGCGTCCAGCTCTGGGGTGTGAACGTCCAGAGAGGTGCTAGCCTTCGGGAATAGGGGGGTTTCAGGCTGAGTGCTTTGGAGAAGCAAACCCCACTTTTGCCCCGTTGTTTCAACGTGGACGTATTACGGACATTTTACCCTACAGCGACAGCTGGAGACCCGTCTTCAGGGAATCTGAATCTGCAGGCAAGTGACTTCAGCGGGGGCAGGGCTTTTTTGGCCAAGGGGCGGGCAGACCTCCGTCGATGCCGGTCCTTTCCCAGCCCTCAGGAGTTGCTGAAGGAAACATCCCAAGGCCCTCCCGCCCCTGCCAGAGTGCTCAGGTCCCACCGCGGCTCCCACCTGGCTGTGGCCGGGAAGCTCAGAGCCATGGTTAACCAGCAGCGGTGCCCGCAGCCTACCTGGCCCTCGCTGAACTCCTCCAGGCAAATCGCACAGACCGGGGCTGAGCTGCAGCTGCTGGCCGAGTCCCACCGCGATGCCTGCCGGCACCTTGCCTGGTACTTGCGCGTGGCCAGCTGCCCGATGGCCTGCATGGTCTGCTGCTGCAAGGAGTCCTGCCAGGGAGAAAGGAGGCTTTAAGGAGAGGCTCAGCCTTCCATTGCCATACTTCTCATTGCCCTTCCGTTTTCAAAATGGGATTATCAGGAATTTGGGGGCGATACTCATTTCCAGAGGTGACTTTTTGTCTAACCTGACTTAGCCAGAGTAGGCTTTGTCACCAGCAGGAGACATCTGGCACTGGACATTCGAAATCACTCAGTAGTGCTGAATTTTTGAGCCCCAAAGGATTGTCTTTCTATAGGACAAATGGGGTATTCTCAAATCTGGAAATACATCTGACTCTGGAAAAACAATTATTTAATTTGTTAGTTTCTATTAAAAATACTAAATCTTCTACTGTACCAATACAGACAATACTTAAAATCAAGAGCTTGTGGGCAGTGCTGGTGGGGCAGCAGGAGGAGAGCAAGGCCACCGCGTGAGCGATGCTGCCAGCCCATCTCAGGATCACTCCCCTCATCCCTGGGCCGCTCCTGCCTCATGTGGCCACATCTTCAGTTCACAGAGAGGCACATTTCCCCTCCCAAACTGTGTCCGTTCCTGCCCTTCATGCGTTTCTGTTCGCTCAGCCGCATCTGCTCCGTGAGATTCCTACCTGAGTCCTGTTCAGCTGGCACTTTGTGCGGACAACAAAAATCAAAATGATGACGACCACAGTGCTGACCACCGTGAGAAGAATCCATACATCGTAGTCTGGCTGTTGGATAAAACAGGAGAGAAATTACTCTTGTGTGGCAGGGGTGGGAATTAGAGGCTAGGCAGGGGAATCCCAATCTCTTCCTGACCGTCAGTCTTTGAATACATGATTCTTGGCCAAGCTCTACCTCCTTGCCCTTTACAGGTAAAAGAAAAAGGGTTCAGTCTTTTCTGCACATTCCAGCAGGATCTTGAGAATCTCAGCTCTCTAGAAGCCATGGTCTAAGGTAGCACAAGATGAGGAAATCAAGGCTTGGTCTCACCTGAAGAGACAGGGAATCCCCTCGCCTCACTCGTAACGTTCAAGCAAAAGAAACTAAATAAGCTGAAAGCACTTTTGAGCCTTCATTTGCAGCACGTCATCTGAATGCTGCAGACAGGCAGCTCCTGCGAAGGGCTGTGATCTCCGTCCCTGGGGAGGAAAGCTCAGCATCTTTGGGAAAGTCCTATTCCATGGCACGGCAGCTTGGGAGGGAGGATACAGAAGGCAGTGGGAATGGTGTGTCTCTCACCCAAGCTGGTGGCTCCTTGACCTCTATCTTCACGTGGGCCTCTCTGTTCTTGTTCACGACGCCCATGAGAAGCTCAGCATCGTGGCCCCTGATCAGAACCACAGGCTGACTCAGACCTCTGGGCTTTCTCAGCTGTAAAGAAATAAGCACAGTGAGAGATGGTCCAGAACAGCCCGAAAAAAGGACTATCCCGGCCTCCCAGGCACATCTGGTTTCTCCTGATGCATCTTGCACACACTTTAGAGACTGACTGCTCCCCCAAAACTTGCACTATCCCTCTATGATGAAATCAGATGGAAGCGCCTCCTCTTTTACCAACTCTTCAGCATGGCTTTCTTCATTTCCTCCGATGGTGCGTCCTCATGCACAACCGGACACTGCTCAGTGTCTCTTGTGCTCCTCTTTCAACCCCCTCTGCAAAAGTTCTTGGTCTCTCCTCTTCCACGTGGTAACTGGCAACAGCACTGCCTCTTCTCTTTCTGCGAGACCCATCAGAGTTCCCCCTCCTCCCTCTGTGATCTGCAGGACAGCCTGTTTGTTTTCTTATCATACCAGCAGTTTTCCACCACAGTTCAGGCAGCCTGGCACGGGCTGGCTCAGCAAGTGTCCGAGTCTGCCCTCTCCTCCAGACTGACCTGAATCAGGGTGGCCATCTGACCCACTAACCGCTTCCCATACCCTTGCTGAGCAACCTCAGCATCGCCTCCTCGGCCTGCACTCGCTGCCGCATTTCTCTGGCATCAGAAATTAAGTTGTGAGTGCATGAAAGAACCACGAGGGATGGATGCAGCGAGAGGAGTCAGCCCAGAGTTTTGATAAGCTCAGGCACCAGCTCCCCTATCTGTCCTCTTATCTAATGCTGGATGCTTTCCATTATCCCTTGATTATTTTGATGGGGAACCTATTCCTTTCCAGAGATGACAGCAGTGTTGGTGGAAGGGACCTCTGGAGGTCTCTGAACCAATGTTAAACTTGCAGCAGGAGTATCACCAACAGCACAGCGGGGTGGCCGCGACTTTGGCTTGAAAACTCAAGAAATCACCTTTCCCCTAAGGTACATCAGGGCTGACTGTACTAGATGGGATCGGGTAATCTGTGACTTCCCAAGAGGAAGCGTCCAGCTCCTGGCTGAAAAGCTCAATTGACCAGACAATGTCCTTTAAGAGCAGCAAGGTGTTGTTCGCAAGCGGCTGGCCTGCTTGTGCTGTGTGGAGATCTGGACGTGCCACGTAGTGAGCAAAAGAGAAAAGCACTGTCTGTGTGCAGGGGTGAGCTGGGTAAGAGCTAACGCTCAAAGCCAGCCTGCAGCATCCTCCTGGGACCTCCCACTGCCTGTTGGTGGCTGCTGGGTCCTGACCTGGGCAGGGATGGGACGGGGGCACTGTGGTTTAGCTGATAATATCAATGGGATTTGTACCTGATCAGCAGCGCTTTCATCATCGGTAATGTCAAAAAGGATCGCACGGGCTCCACGCTCCCCCGCCAGCTTTGCCTGTCCAAAAGAACAGAAGCTTCAGTGGGCATTTTGTATTGTACATCTGTATTAACATCTACCATTTGGATATGAATCTGCCTCCCTGGCTCTTCACAGGAGAAAGAAGCACCTGCTGCTTAGATGGAGAAAATAGTTTACATCTTGGTTTCTGTACTTGTGTTGAGCTGCAGTGCCTGCTCTTGCTAGAGCTCTGCGGTTCATGGATGGTTTCTCCCTATAGTTGTGGAAGCAAATTAGTTGGTGGGCTTGCAGTCACAGCAACCCATAAACCTAAACACCAAATTCCCCAGCTGTCTGTGCCACAGAGCTGGATTTGCTGGGGAGGGATCTGCAGCCCCATTAGCCCTGCTGACCCCTATGCAACCCTCCTGTCCCAGGACAGCAGAAACCTCTGCAGATCCCCGCTTGTGACCGTGGCTGCACCAGCCGTGGGCTGTCTATGGGCCTGACTCCCATACTCACTGCTCTCCCTGGTCCCCTCCCCCACATTCACCAGGGAGAAGCTCAGGCGATGCCTGGGCTGCAGGTCTGGTCTAGGACGAGGAGTGGGATGGCTCTTCACAGCTCACCGATCGCTGCGGTCCGAGGAGGACAGCTTTGAGATCCACCCAAATGAGTATACATGCCACCCCGGTGAGGTCAAAGCACACTGCCTGGAGGACTTTGCGGGGTCACCCACCTCCTCCCACCAAGCCCTTCGAGCCCTCCAGGCAGGCAGAGGCAGCCTCTTGTGAAAGGGAGACTGGAACGTGAACAAAGTGCAGGGCTGGGCCACTGTTACTCATGCGGAGCCCTTTGATCTGCGCATCCCCGAGCGCCTGTGCAAACAGGGAGCTGCCGGAGCTGCTGCAGCAGTTCACCCACTGCATTGCCAAACCCCAGCTCAGGGGCCAGAGGTCAGTGCTGCCGCTTCCCAGCTGCAATATCAAAGGCAGGGCGCCGGCTGAGCGAAGGGAAGGGGCATTCCCGGCGCAGCAAGCGGCAGAGCAGGTTCAGCTCCATCCCTCGCTCGCAGGTGCTGGTCACCTCCATGCACCTTGTCGGGGAGAAGCTTGGTGCCAGAGGTGGGTGCTTGGGTCTGGGGACAGGGACGAGGATGCAAATGGAGGTGCAGATGGTCGGGAAGACCACGGAGGCAGGGCTGAAGGCTCTGAGTTGCTGAGAGGATTTGACGCTCCTGGGTTTGGTATACCAGATGGGGAAGCTGGAAAAGTGGAATCAGAGGCTCAGAGCAGGGATCAGAGACTGGGGTCCTGCCTGGGATCAAAGGAGCCTCAGCGTTTGCCAGCACCGAAGAACAAACAGGACTTTCAGGTAGTGACTTCTACCCGCTGGAGCCAGTCAAGCTTTGATGAACAATGAACAGCTCTACAAAGATTTTATCCTGCTAAAGACACCGATGATGGGGAAACGAACAACTGAGACTGGACAAGTGACTCTTCCCAACATCTTTCTGACTCCTGTTGCAAAGGAACACAACTTTTGTTCAAGCTGTTCACAACCTGCTTGCTGCAATCATTTTCTGAGTGCTTGCTGTCTTTGCATCGGATCTCTTCAGCCATGTGGCAGAGCTGACCTCCTTCTTTGAGGACTGAAACACTTTTGGTGCGAATATTTACAGGATGATTTAGGAGGTTTCAGCAGTCTGTCAACCAGACTTGCAATCAATGGTTCACTCAGAAAAAAAAATACACCCAAAAAATTAGAAATCATGCATCAGAAAGAAAAATAAATCACTTTGAATTGATTCCAGAGGTATTTTTCATGCCTTCCTCTCCCCTTGCAGACCAAACACCTTCCCTACTGGTTTTAGCTTTGGATGCTGAAGCAGTGCTGGAATTTAAGAGAGAAGAAGCAGAAAAGTGCATCAGGTGGCTGGTGGAGTTACGGGCTGGACGGGGTTGTCTGTGTGCATTGCTTGGCTGGGTGACAGCTAAAGCAGAGGTTATGATAACACTTTGCACATGGCTATTTTTATCATCATTGATATAGTGCTGCAATTCAACATGCAAAGCTCTACTGCAAGATGCCAGGAAAACAAGGCTCCTGCTCCAGCGAGCACCAGCCACATCCCTCGGCTACATCCCTGCTCTTGAGGAGAAGTGTTATCCAGGGGTTTTGAGGAAGAAATTTGTATGATGTTGGAGGGAAGGAGCTTGGCAGAAGCTTCAGGAGGATGGAGAAGCAGCCAGACAGCAATTGCAGGGGGATGGAGGAACCAAGGTACAAGGCAGGGACTGGGGATGTGGCCAGCTTAAGGAGCATGTGCTGTATTTCATGGCTAAACTAGCCCTTTTTTGGGGGAGAAGAGCTGTGAGCCTTCCTGGGTGAGATCTTGGAGCAGGACTACCTGCAGGCAGGATGGCAACTGATGTCATCTTCAGCTGGATCTCAAAATCCAGTGCTGGATTTGGCTCTGGTAACAAAGCAATGATGACTAAAGGCCAGTGAACTGTCACTCTATCAAGTCATGAGCATGGCAATGAACTGAGGCGTTTATTTGCCTTGGGGGGTTAGTGGTCCTGGAGAAGGGATCAATGCTAGTGAGGATGACCACAGCGCAGCAATGCACCGCGTCTTGTCCTCCCTGTGCAGACCTTCCTCAGCCGATCCCTGGACTCAGAAACACACTGGTACTTCCAGTACTGTGATCACAGACTCAAAGAGTAAGGACAAAACCAGCAAAACAGTTTTTAAACCTTTTAAGTTCTTAAGTGGAAGATGAGTCTTTGAAGCTGCTCCTTCTTCCTGTTCAAGATCCTCCAGAGTAGCTGCGCTGACCAAACCAGCCATTGCTGCCCCCACCCCCAGCATCCTCTCCTGTGAGATGCGGCAGCCTGGGACCACTATAACATGATGGTCACGTCTGGATGGACATGGAAGAGTTGGCGAACCCAGCTGTGCTCCTAAGGCACCTGCAGAGCCCTTGCTCTCATGTCTGTCACAAGCTGCACTGGAAGTCCTTGGCTTCACTCTTTATCCCACCATCCTCATGCATCACTAACACCCACAGGTGGGATAGTGGTGGGTCCCATTTTCCAGACATGGAATAGGAGGTCGATAACTCCAGCACACTGGCTTGTGCTAACAGCTGGCTCTGGAGCAGCAGCAAACCAAACGTAGGCTTCCACCCTGGTCCGGAAAGGGACAGGCATTGCTGCCTGGCTGCCCATGCAGCTGTGGGGAAGCAGCCCCGAGGTGGCAAATCTATCACAGCATCACGTCCCTTTCCTTGCTTTTGTTGCCACAGCCTCTGCGAAAAAAACCTGCTGTGCCGGAGCAACTGCTTGGTACACGTTTTGCCTGCCTTCTTCAGCCGAGCTGCAGGGAGGACAGAAAAGGACCCTGTCCCCATCCCCAGCATGTCACTACCAGCAGAACGCAGACCACAGGGGCGGCATCACCTGAATGCCATCCAGATAAAGCCAAGAAGAGCTAAACGAGGTTTTTTTCATGTTTGTACAGTGCTTGTGGAAAATAACACGACGTTTAGTACTGAGACAATAAAAGGACACAGTGAACCACTGAAGAAAAAGCTAATGTTAGCCTTTATCCACACAACTTCATCAGAGACACAAAGATTTTAAGGCTTAAAATGACCCTCGGTCCTACCTGACTTCCTTATTACTGGAGAATTGTACCAGTGACCTCAGCTTTTGACACAATAACTGCTGTTTCTCTAAGGTACCTCTTTCACAGGAGACCTGGTCTGAAGACCTCTGAGATCTCCCATCGCTTTGTAGGGCAGACGGTGGCCCGTGCTGTTAAAGAGTGACCTCCCACCGCTAGTTTGTCTGGGTTGCATTTGTCTGAATTGCTCAGCACTGATTCTTCACGTGCCTCATCCAGTGAAGTATTAGAGTATTATTTTTAAAGACAGGACCACAGAAGATGTTTTCTGTGTCTATATTTACCCACAGGACAGAGATCACAGGGAAACACAAATCCCCCCAACAGGCCAGCAAGCAAGGGGAGGCTGCAAAGCAGGAGGGGCACAAGGCTGCCAGGCAGTAAAGCGTACGGGATGCTGGGGAAAGGTCTGAGCTGTCCCAGAGCAGTCAGGTTAGGGAAAACTCCACACCTTTTACAAAGCCAGGCAGACCAAAAAGTAAGGAGGGGTGGGTATTGGGGACGGCTGGCACAGTGTCTCTCCCAAAGGACCCCTTCTGCCAAGGACCCTGCTCTATCCTTGTCCTTTTCTCCACCTTCCAACAGCAATTTCCTACCCTGCTGCCTCCTCCTGCTCTCGCTCTTTCCTTCACCATTGGTTTCGCTTCCCAGGTTGGTGCCATTGGGGGCATTTTTGCACCTACCTTGTTAGCCAGCGACAGGCAGGGGTTGGGATCCCGATCCGGCTGTTCAAGCTTGACAATGGTGATGAATCCCGATTCGGTGTGTTCATCCTCGCTGGTGTTGCACAGGGACAGCGGGTGGGACTGCAGGACAAAAGCAAAGGGAAACTCAGATCTTGGGGCTCAGCACTGCAAAGGGTGGCTCAAGCCCACCGCAAACGCTGTGCCGTAAGGACCTGCCCAGCGGGTGTGGGACACTCCTGCGGTGGGCATCACCACCGCTGCTACAGCCCATGGCCCTGTCTGAGTGTCAGTGAGGCTTTGAACACCATAAGAAGCAAATCACTGTCAAAGCTTTGGTCCACCAGGAAAATGTCCCAGAGAAAGGTGGAGTTTCTGCCTTTCTGGTGGCTGCACTCAGGTCTGACTTTGTCCCAGTCGCAGATATGCAAAGCCAGAGCAGCCTGTGAGACCGCAGCCCTCGACTTCTGGGACAGAGCATCCCAACAGCACAGGTCCTGGTGCCGCAAGGACTGCCAGCATCCTCGGGCCGCAGGACTCTCTGCCTGCAGCCAGCTTGCTCCCTGCCAGCCCTCTGGGCAAGGCAAAGGGACCACAACAAAAGCAAACTTCTGGTGGCCTCAAAGATTCAGCAATTCTTGTTTCTCAGCCACCAAACTCAACAACTTAATGATAAATTTGCAGAGGGGAAGCCAAAGGAAGGAGTGAAAAAACTAAAGGCAGTTAGAGAAGTAGCAGGATTGAGAAGGGAGAGGAAAAGATGCCAGTAACCACATCGCCAGTGAGTCCTGGAAAAATGTTCATCACCTTGAGCCAAACTGCTGGCAGCGGGGAGCTGAGACGGGACGGGGTCGAGGCACTGGGTCTGGGTACACACCTCTGCAGAGCATCCTACAGAAGGGGATTCAGCCTGCCCCAGCATGTTACAGGGACACAAGCTGCGGGGCTCACTCCTGTCAGTGGCACTCGGTTTGGGTTTCGGTGGCCAAGTCCACTGGAGGTGAGCCTGTCCTGCCGCCGGCGCAGAGCTCAGATGGGCAGTGCCTGCTGCCCATGGCTGCACCTCATTCCTGTGCATTCGCCGTCGTGATGACACGCAGTGAGCACCGCTCTGATCCCTGCCTGTAAGTGTGTAATTGCCTCTGATTTTCCAGTCTAGCGGTGGAGGGACAATGGTCTTGTGCTGGATGGCAGGAGGTTGAAGGAAACTGCAATTCGGCTGTTGACTCCCTCTTGGGAGTCCCATCATCTTGCATGAGCCCCCCAAGCTCTTCCTATAAAAGCCATCTGGCTCCCTCCTCTGTGACTGCATTGTGGTGTACGAAGCACACAGGTTATGGTACAGAAAGCCTGTAAATACTAAGGTTGCTGGACAGCTTTTGTTACTGCATCGGTCTGTGGAAGTGTGGGAAACAAGCAAGAAAGCTCACCGTTATAAACCAGGAGGATTAGGGCAGGCTTTGTATCTGGTGTCCATCCAGAAGCATGCCCAGAAGGCTTGCCTACCCTGCAGGTAAACCCTTGCCTACCGTGCACCATCCCAGTGCTGTGAAAAAAAAGGCTGTTGTCTCGCAGATTTAAAATCGGGGAGGAATTGTCAGAGCAGCCCAGGGACACCCCTCACTCTCCATCCGCGCTTGGCCATGCCCATGCTGCCCCAGGGGCTGCGAGGCAGCGTTGCTCCCGTCCTCAGGCTGCTGCGCACCCCAGCACGGACCCGGGGCACCCAGAGACGCGGGCTCACCCCTCGGCACGGGGCTGGCGGGGGGGGAACTGGGCAGGCTGTGGAAACAGCCAGATGATGTTTCCTCCTCCCTGCCAGCTGCTTATTGCAGAAATCCAGCTGTGGGGGAGATGGAAAATGGAGCTCATTTCACCTAACTTCAGACATGCCGATGTCACCTTTTAATGTCCGAGCGGGTCGCAGGATCAGGTCCTTTAAGGGAGCACGACTCACCCGGGCTGGTTTTAGTCACGTCCTTCAGGAGGAG
>NW_009209206.1:0-4922 GCF_000690835.1 Fulmarus glacialis
CCCTTATCAAGTGCGGTGGTTACCCCTGCCTCATCTACAGCCTTTACATCTCTCATCAAGGTAAGCTGTAATCCTCGGGGAGCTATCAGGATATCTGATTTATGCAAGAGCCTGTAATAAACTTATTGCAGTTATTTCTGTAGCTAATGGGAATGTAAAAATTCAGATAACATATGTTAATACTGATAAGCAAAATCTCCGATAAGAACACTCCCCACCACTAAATAGGAAAACTCTGCTCTGACTGCTCTAGTGCCTCTGCCCCTTGCTGTCAGTGAGGAACTTTCCTGAAAGATGAATTTGTGGAGTAGAAGTAGACTACCAAGACTGAAGGTGCCCGTCGCTTGACATAGACCTTGTTCTTCCCAAGCAGTTAAGTTGGTTGTGCCTGTGTATGGTGACTCCGTTTAACCTAAGATGAGGCAAAGAAGGGGACCTTTCTGATTTACATTGTGTTGCATCTTTGAGAAACAAATTTTAAAAATGCGATGCCCAGTCAAAGCTCCTGGCAATGACAGTGTTAGGTACTGGACACAGCTGCTCCCAGTAGTGACTGACTGGAGCCCCAGAGCTCGACATGGGGGCTTTGATCATTTGTCGATGCTTTTGAAATGCATACAGTTTTTCTCCTTCTGTCCTAGTGGCTTTATAACTGATTCATAATCTCACTCTTCTGCATGAGGTTAAGATACGGCTGAATATGTTGCTAAATGGCTTGCTTTGTGGTATTTCTAGTAGGCTTGAAAGAAAGTATCACTGACTTGCCTAAGAAGAGGTTTATATTTCATATAATAGAGGATATACATCCTGATGTGCATGCTGTTTATAATGCATTGGTAGAATTTATCATAGGAACATCCAGACCTCTTAAACACGCATTAAATTTAACTTTAAAGCAATGCTAATTCAGGGGGAAAAAACTGTATGCATCATCTGTCGTCAATTTTATAGTCTGTGATATGTGTAACCAATTGTTCTTATTTACATTAATTTGCATTGTGAAAAGCAATTTTACAGTTTCAGTCAGACTTAATAGGCAATTTGCAGCTCACTGCCTAATGGCGTAGTTACTTAAGCCTGCCCCCAGGGTGCTTTTTAGACCTGATATGAGACTAAGCCTTTTAAATGTTCAATTGAACATCTTAAAAAGTCAAAAAGTCTTTAGCTATTAGACCCGGTTCGTACTTGCCTTGTCATATTTGATATTATTGCTACAGATGCCCTTTGATTCATATATATTTTGCCCTAGACTGCAGAAATGGTGATTTGATTCTACAGAACATCGTGGCATGAATGGCTCCCCCCGCCTCCAGAGGCACTTTGCTGAAGGAAGAAGGTGAAGGTAAGAATGTCCTGGCAAGCCTTGCACCATGACATTTGTGGTTCAGTAGATCTACTACCTGCATTTAATGACTGACTTTTCACCAAGGCATCTCATCTGAATGACACATTTCTGCATTTGTGAATGCACGAACCACCTCCGCTAGGTGTGATAAAAGCTAATTTTAAAAGAAGTCTGAATG
Organism: Fulmarus glacialis; assembly: GCF_000690835.1. Taxonomy (NCBI): domain Eukaryota; kingdom Metazoa; phylum Chordata; class Aves; order Procellariiformes; family Procellariidae; genus Fulmarus; species Fulmarus glacialis. Next base: position 1,524 of record NW_009209206.1, read on the forward strand.
AAAGCCCTTAATTCACTACAATTTTACTTTGGGTTGAATGTATTAGGGGCAAACTGAAAACCAAAATAACCTGCGTTTGGGTGATGCCGCAGAGGCTATTGTGATTTTTGGCACTCTCAGACCACTGCCTAAGAAAGGTTCTTTGCCCTGTCAAGTTATATTAGGAGCTTATCATTCTTCTAATAGTATGTTTGATCATTGAACAGGTGCTTTGAGAAAGCGTATAAGCAGTCCCGTAGGGCAAGTCGCTTGTTCTGAGCGTTGCAGATGAGGGAGAAGGTAGCAGAGATCTTCTCAAAAGATGGAGCCCCACTTCTTAATTCCTTACTCTGGTTACTTGCAACAAGTGAAGGTCATGGAATGTTTTAAATTATGTGTTTTATGAAGAATACCTTGTACATGAGGCTGAAGCAGGTCGCTGATGGTGGACAGGTTGAGCAATGACCATGGATGTATCTCTGGCCTTTGTATCTAGTGGGTCATGTGGAAGTGTCAAGCGGGAGTGAGTTTTGTAAGAATTGCACAAAAGATGTTGTGTTGTTTGGTCATCCTTGTACTAATGATTAACGAAGACAATAGAGAGTTGGGATACTCACTCATTTACATGAACGTATTGACAAGTTTGAGATCAGGATGAATCAAGACCTATGTTATTGTTGTGGTTTGACAGCGATCCTCTTTCACATTCAGCAGTGTTCATTTCCAACACACTTCCAGATGTTGAGATATTTGTTTCTAAACCATGCTGATATCACATAGGTATGTGCACTTTGCAACAGATTATGAAAATGTGTGAATGTTACTGGATTTCTGTCTTCTCTAATATGATAAAGAAAATACAAGGTTTGCTAAATGCCATTTTCTAGGAAAGAGTATTGTGCCAAGCTGAACTAATGCAATACCACCATCCTTCTTCTTTAGGAGTCTGCTTTATTTCTGCAAGAGGGTTTTACTTCAAAAGATGTTGCAATTCACTTCACAGTAGTATACACGAGAGACTCCAAAAAATTGCCATAGCTGTGTGCTACTTGGCATATCTTGCATTTGCAGTACTGTGCAGAGTGTGGAAAGATAGTCAAGGAAAGTTATGTATCAAATCACCCCATGTCATAATGCAAAAAGTCCCCTATCTACAATGAGCTCAAAGTATTTGAGGCTGTGAATATCCCAGCCAGTTTAGCAAAAAATAGCTAAAGTGAAATTATGCTTTTATAATGTTTTTCAGCTAGATCTGGCTGGTTTGAGGCCATCTGAGCTTTGTGATGCATGGAGGTGGTGTAGATAGCCGAGGCAATCTGGTACTGTCTATATTTGTACTTCAGAATATCAGTGATCTAACCTATTTTCAGTTTTAAACCTTTTTTTTAAGATCGCCATTGCTGTTTTCTCACTGCTACGTAATTAAAAAGCACAAAAGTTCAGAAATCAAAGTGTGAGAAGCTGAAGACAGCCTTTTAAAATGGGAGGTATAGGACAATTTTACAGCATGAGCATGAATCTTTACTACTTTTCAGAGGTTCACTTGTAACACAGCTAATATTTTTACCTTTTTATGAAAAACAGTGACAATTCACACAATGTGAACTGCATTCTGTGGCTGAAGGCGGTGTTAGACCTGGCACAGGACAAAGGCTGGAGCTCCTCTCCCTCCACCCATGCCCCGGACAGCTGTGGTTAAGGTCTGGCCTCGCCGCAGCCCGGGACTCTCGCAGGTGACTTTGCTGCTGTCCTCTCACAGCAGCTACTTTGGTAATCCTGCTGCAGAGTTTGCCACAAAACCCACTGGGGAATAATGTTTTTTTTCAACCTGCTCTGGATTCTTCCTCGGCACTTACCAAGAAGTAGTCCATACCTAGTGATAAAGGCTGGTCGCCTGAGACAACCATCCGCAGCTGAGGTTTGGTTTGCTCCTCCTGACTCCGGCACGTTCACTCAAAGTCCTGCAGGTGTTGGGAGCAGTCACTGCTGTTGACCACGTATTTTAGAAGAATGATTGTGTGGAACTGCCACCCAGTCTTTGTTCTACTTCCCGGACACCCAGCTCTCTGCAAGCCTCTGTAAGTCAGCTGGGTTTTGTGTTTCAAAGTCTATATTCTCCAAAATGCAGAGGTAATATTTAAGAAAAATATCACAATAATGGAGGATTTTGGATTAGTTGAGTTCTTTTACCTTTAAATCGATGACTGACAAGGACAATTTCTAGTTTGCTGCAGCACAGTGCAGACACAAAGTTGGGTTTTGTTGTTTATTAATGTTTAATAAACAGCAACCTGCAGATGTAAGATGGTACTTTGCAGACTAGTACTGCTATGTTGTTGTGAAGATGATGCACTGCATCTAACCCTTCTGGTAATGGACACTGGTCTTTTCATCTTTCATTGATTTTTGCAAGATGGGTTTTATCAGCTGAGCTGCATACCCTCTAGGTTCATGCTGACTACCGAGTGTATTCATTAAAGCGTAGAGAAGAACTCAGGAAAGATATTAGTCCATTAATCACTTGCACATATAATGACCTTCATGCCTACATCTCAAAGTGGCCAGCCATGTCAGCCTGAGCGGCAACACCAAAGCACGTTCATTCTCAGCCCAGGCGAGAAGCAGGACAGCGCACTCTCTGAAGGTGGCCACAGGAGGGACGGAGTCCTGCGGGGGACCGGTGAGCATGCAAGGAGATCATCCCAGAACGTAAAGAGTATGGCCAAAAGCAAACAGCCGCGGGAGCGCGGTGGGTCCCAGCAGACCCCGGCACGGCGGGTGCTGGAAGAGAGGGCAGCCCCCGCCCATCAACACCCGTGCCGGACCCGGCCCTCGCTGTGGGAGCTGGGGGTGCCCGCGGGGGTAATACAGAGCTGAGAGGTCTTCACCAACAGAAGGTGATGTTGTTCTTAAAATGCTGAGATCCACAGAGAGAGGAGTCTAGCATTCTGACATACCGAAATTAACTCCTGTACAGATTGCTCACAACTTATTTGCATAGACTGTTTCATGTCCAGAGTCCTTTTCAGAGGCTAAGAATGATCATTAAGGCAAATTGGAAATCAAATGAAAGGGCATGTTGTGCTTTAAATGATTATGCCAGCATTTTAAAACTGTGCTTACAACATAGAACAAGGCAGAACATACTTCTTTAAAAGGAATTATGTACAGAAGCATGAAACCTTTTCTGCAACTATTCTGATAACAGAGTGCAAAGACTGCAAAAACAAGACAAACAGCCGTAAGATGATGTTCAGCTTGAGTGAACCTTCTGTTTGTGCTGGTGCCTTGTCCTCCACTGCTGTGGCAGTGGGCTGCTTCGAAAGCGGTGGGACCTTGTGAAGAAGAGACTATGGCCCTTGTAGCTGCCAAAACCAGCACCCATACTTCAGGGACTCACCACTTGACGTTAAAGAGCGG
>NW_009209206.1:4964-8023 GCF_000690835.1 Fulmarus glacialis
GTGCAGCGATATTTGGCTTGTGTTTCTGCGGGACTGTGGCAGGAGGCAACCCTGCGGCTGCAGGCAGGGCTGGGGCAGGCAGGAGCGGCGTGCTGCCCTCACGCTGCCCAGCCTGCAGCAGCCTGGAAGCCAGCGTACCCCAGCACGGTCCTGTGCCCTTCTGAAGGAGGGTCTGTGCTTCCCTCGTGCGCTGCCTCCTCATCCGTGTCGTGGGGGAAGAGCACTGCAGCAGGCGCCGTGACGGGGAGTTGAGGGTGGACTTCGCTGCTTGCGCCTCGGGGAGCACGTGCCCCAGGCAGGGAGGGGCAGGAGGGATGCTCAGCGGGGAGCCAGAGCCAAGGCGTCCGCCGAACGGAGGGATGATTTTGAGGATGCTCTGTGAAGTTACAAAACCAGCTCTTGGGCTAACTGGGGGTGTGGGTCTGACCCAGCTTCCCAGAGGGGTCCTTACCCTCGCAGTGTGTGTGTATTCCGTCAAATCCCCTACCACGGAGATCAGCTGGATCTTTGTCTGTGTCTCTCGCAGTGAGATCAAACCTAAAGTTCAGCACAACCTTCTGCCTTTTCTCCTTTTTTTCAGTTTTCCTTCTCTTTTCCCCTGTTGTGTTGTTTTGGCGGGGGTGGGAGGTGTGTTACAAGTGCAAATCCCCAAGCGAACACAAGATCGGCTACTGCATGTCAAGGGCCGGTGTCGTCGGTGGAGGCCCCCCGAGGTGAGCTAGGCATGGCAGGGAGAGACGAGGGGAAACGTAACAAAGTGCTGACCTTCCACTGTGCCCGAAGGGCACCGTCACGGCGGTGTCCCCGGCGAGGCGGTGGGTTTCCGCGCTCGGCTGCCACCGAGGGCACTGCTGGAGCCCCGTACCCTGGGCACGCGGGGGCTCCGGGCAGAGGCACCGGCAGGCAGGAGGGGTTGGACAAACCTTAGAATACCGGTCTACTAAAGTAAGCATGGCCTCGACACCGTAACATTGTCAAACGGGGCTGTCTGTGGCTGAGATCACTTGTTTCTCACTTGAGTAGGAATGCATCAAGCTGCTGCTATATTGTACAGCCTATGAGCTGTGTAAGTGATATAAAACCACTTTTTAATTTATCCCAAAATGGTTCCGATACACTGAAAATACTGATCGCACTGACTGCTTTTGATGTACTTTTCTTTCTCATCCATAGTGCTGTATACTTTCCAGATAACTCCAGGGTCTAATGTGCCAATTCTTTGTTTTCCTCTACGAAATCTCTGCTAGACTTTGAAAAAAAGAGGTGACTCTATCAGCTTTATTTGCGAGGTTTCATTGACTGTCCTCGGAACACCCGCGTACGAGTAGTTTGTCTGTGGATTTTTAGTTGACTGCTGGGGAAGCTGCTTTATGACAAAAGTATGATTAATGATTGCTTTTGCATGTTTCTTATAAATGAGATGCTCTGTCACTAAATAAATACACAAATAAATGGGCTGGGTGTAAAAGAGCATGTTTTTCACCAAAAATGACATCCTTAGTTGTAAATTTTAACAGATGTCATGAAACCAAAGATATTATAAGCTATTTCAAAAAGCTTTTGAAGTTCTATTTTGATTAACTTGCAAAGCCATCAGGACTCTTGGAGAGAAAATGAAATGTGTAGTATATCTTGAGAACTGCTTGAATGTGATCACGAGGATGTGATGGGCATGGCTGGAGAATAAAAGTACAGATGAACAGAAGCTAAGAGCAGCCACTACTGTAGCAACACATAGTTGATATTTAGCAAAGCAACCCTGGCATGGAAAACAACTGTGAAAAAATTGCTGCCACTCCCTTAAAAAACCCTTCTTATCCTAGCAGCAAAAGGGGAAAGGCTCTGAAGCTGAAGCCAGCGTTTGAAAAAGCTGAGCCTTAACAGAAACAGTGAATGGTATATCCTGGGGTAAAAGTGTATTCACACACAGATGGCGAATTTCTTTTAAATCATTTTCCCTGGATGCTCTCGCTCCCGATCAGTGTCGGTGGCTTGCAGCCCACTCGCAGGTCCCTGTCCCCGCTCCCCGGCAGCAGTGTGGGGCGGTGGGGACGATGCGGGGCACAGCATCCCCTGCCCGGCCAGCCGGACTTGCCCTGCACCGGGTAGCACGGATGGGGCCCGTCAGGACTGCCGTAGAAATAAAAGCTGTGAAGCTGCTCCAGAAGCAGCGTCCTCCCAGACCAAAGCCGGGCAAAAGCAGGAGCCCCAGCACCAAACAGGGCTCAGCATACCTTGTAAACAAAAATGTGTCTCGACCTTCTGATGATGGTGACGCTTGTGAACCCGAAACACGTACCTCAGGTGGAGCGAGTACTCAAACTGACCAGAACCGGGTCTGAAGGCAGTTTGCAACTTGCTCTCCTCCCGTGCTGCCCAAGGCAGACGTCGGCATTGTAAGGATCGCTGCCCCTTCACAGCCTTTTGACAAGCTCCGGGGCTGATCTTCAGCAAGCGCAGTGTGGCTTGTTCGTTGTGCGAGTGTCGGCATTGCAGCTTTTCTCTCCCAGAAACCTCTGACTGGATGAAAGAAGGCTGGGACCATAGTGGATTTGTCTCTGAATATATTATATTGGCTACGGATGGAGCCCCTGCTCGCTTTATAGCATTGCTGGTTTTTGACTGAAGGTAACCATATGCTGTATTTCCACAGCATGTGTTTCAAGGAGATTTCCATACCAGAGCAGATGGGCACGCTCCAGCATGGCAGAAATTGTGTCTCTGTGGCACCACTATGAACCCCGGTGTGTAACCATGGAGTAGACGGCACTTCACGTTCGTGTACGATAAGCATGTTTTAAATAGGTTTGTGATTCCCCTAACTAATATAAATTCCAATTAATCGCTCTTCTGAAATCCCAGTTGCATGCCCACCGCTCACTGGCTTCCCAGTTTCATATTGTCACTCTCCTTGCTCCTACTGATGCCATCGCTGGCTGGATCACTGCTGCTGCGTTACGGAGGTCTTCCAGCCCGGTGTAGACAGGCGTTCTTACAGACCCTCTGTTGTCTGCCGGATCACCAGCTAAATGCAGCGGCAGCACGGCAGCCGCAGGCGA
>NW_009209207.1:0-1925 GCF_000690835.1 Fulmarus glacialis
CTGCTACCCACCCCATGGGGTACCTGCCGCTGCCCCCCGTGGGGTACCCGCACAGGTACCATCACACCCCAGAGCCCCTCCGGGGCACCCCACATCCCCGCATGCAGCATCACCCCACCCACCCACCAGCCCTCTGTCTGCACCCATGCACCTGGGGGTCACCGGGGGCACGCAGGGCCAGCCATGCACCCACTGCCCGTGGAGAGGGCACCATCACCCGGTGCCACACACAGGGGACCTCCCTGCCTGCCCTCCCCCCGACTGGCGGCAGCAGCCAGGTAGGGGCATGCCCCGGTCCCCAGGATGGGGTGTGGGCAGGGTGCCCTGCATGCGTGGCATTGTCCCGCGTGAGGGAACAACCTGTGCTTGTCAGGATTCCTAGAAACGGGTAGCCTTTCTCTGAATCTCAACAGAGAAAATCAATCACTGCAAAAATGCTTCAGTTGGTGCCAAGAAAGAATCTTAAGGATTTGCTGTTTGTTGGAAAGTGCTGCCAAAAAAGAAATGTTTTCAGGCCTGCTCAGGCAGTAGAGAAGCTGATTCCTGGTGTAGGGTCTGGGCCAAGCGCAAGCAGAGTTGATACGAATTTTATTGCCTGTAATCGATGAGCGCTGTGCAGCACCGTGGGGTGGCTTCCCCTGTGCGGGGTTCATAGCACACCTGCAAAAACCTTGCACGGCAAGTGAGCAGCTCCCCTGGGCATCAGGAATGAATGGCACAGTGCTGAAACGCCTTTTAAACACCTGTGTGTAGTTCTGTTATCTTAGAAATAATTTTTTTAATCAAACTTTCCCATAAAACATTGGCAACTGAGTGTTTGCCGCACTGTGACTGGCCCTTGGCGGTGCGCAGGCAATGCCGCAGCTGTGAACCTGACGGGAAATGCGGTTCCCCGAGCGATGGGTACCGTAAGGCCGTTCTCCTCTTGCTTTGCAAAGCCCAGCGCAACGTGAAGACGGTGGCGGACGGGGGCCCAACATGCTGTGCCATGCCATGCCAGGCCGTGCCATGCTGTGCCGTGCCATACCTTGCTGTGCCATGCTGTGCCAAGCCATGCCGTGCTGTGCCTACGCCCAACTGCTGGGCCCGCGTTTGCAGAGGTTTAGGCAGATGAAAAAAATGGCAGAAAAATCGTTCCCCGGTGTGAAACACCGTCCTTCGCCTTCACAGGGAACCTGACGCATCTTCAAAACAGTCAAACGACCAAACTCTGTGGTGACTCATGATGTGTTAGCCGTGAGTCACCGCAGGATTAAAATAACTCTTGCACCATAACTCTCCCCCTGGACAAACACCGCTGCTCACTTCACTGCAGTTGGTGGTGCTGGCTTTGACCGAAAGCGAGTCGTTTGCTGCACTCGCGGAGCGGCACTCCTGTCCCAGCCTGTCCCGCCTGGTGCTGGTGGAGCAGCAAACAGGGACATTCTTACACCCTCCTCCCCAACCACCATGGTTTATGTTTGCAGCATCTTGGTCATTTGCCATGGGAATCAGGATGATGTGACACGTAAATCAAACACTGGACCAAGTTCACCACGGGTGTAAGCAGGGATAACGTTACTGAAAAATCTCTGGCGTGGAGAGGGCACCCCAAACCCAGCACCTGCCAATGGAAAGAGCACAGTAACATTGCCCTGGGACAAAAGTCCCAAACAAAGAGAAAAAAAAAAAGGAATTTGAGATGCATCCTCTATCTCCTAACACGAATGAAGCCACGCAATCGCGTTTAACTCTGGTTTCTTTGTGGGTGCTCCTGCCACACCATCCCCATCCAGCCTGGCCTCGGCTCCCGCTGCGGTGAGCGACTGGGTGCTGCCCTCCTCCTCCTCTTCCTCCTTCTCTTCTCCTCCTCTTTTTTCTTCTCCCCCTCCTCTGCACACCCGCCCGGCTTTTCCCGCACACCCCTGGGGAGTGGGGGGAGCCGC